>NW_028317815.1:21160000-21250000 GCF_062004578.1 Staurois parvus | reverse complement strand
AAAAAAAATGCTCCTTACACTTGTGGTCATTGGAACGAATTACCCCCTTACATATAGCTAAAAGGATCAAACGGTGCGAGTTGGAACTTATCTGAGGGGTCAAAATTGCTCATGGAACCCCTAGCAACCTCTGGAGGCACCCTAGTGTTCCTTGGAACCCTGGCTGAGAAGCCCTGATCTACAATTATCCAGTTTGTGTCTTGTACTGTACGATTCAGATAAATGTTCTACATTTACTATAGGTTTTACACAGTTGTGTGTGCAAAGACATGGCAATAAAAACAAACCTAACAATATCCCTTTCACATTTCACGGTTTGTGTAAAGCATGCAAAACCAGAAGACTTTATAAAGGAATGGTCAATGGTGTATTTACAAAGGTCATATGCTGATTTTTTTTTTTTTTAAATAACCCAGATTATTTCATTAGTGGTCCAAATACAGAAACCCGCATTAGCACCGGACTGGCCACACACATGACAAAAACATGTTGCTCATCAGATCATCATAAGTTCCTATCCTCCTGGAATCTCATTTTAAGGATGGTCATTACTGAAAAGTAATATTGTGTTAGCATCAGTGTTTCTACAGATCCAACCTTTTTTGTTTTAATACCCCTTGGCAGCCTGTTTGTGTAACCCTCATTAGGGGTGGGACAGAGGGCTGAGTGGGATGAAGGAGGGAGCTGAAAGACTGGGATTGGGGAGGGTCTCTTTGGGGTGTACCTTATTGCAATGGTGTTTTAATTGTTAAGGATGTTTGGGGTGCAACCTGCGACACTGGATTCTCTGAACTGCAGGTTGCTCGGCGGTTTGAGGCTGCTGTGGGTTGAAGGGTTAGGCAACTCATGAGGGATGTCTGGACCATGGAGGATGCAGATGGTGCAGTGGAACAGTCTGGTTACTCACCTGTATGTTGCAGTTCAGGGTGAGCCGCAATTGCACTTTCAGTGTCCCATGAAGAATGTAGTGGAAGGGGGACAAATGCTGCTGTAGCAGGTCTCATCTGATGGAGGCACATCAAAGGACAGAGTGCAACACAGGGGAGAGGACTCAATCACTGTCCTACACCCCTTTCTCTCCATACCAGATTGCAGAAGGCAGAATATACTCCATAAAATTCCACCAGGGATCGATTCAGGTGCTGGCAGTAAAAACACTTATACAGGGTGCACACAAAAAGCTTCTTTGTTTGTTTTTTCGTTCAACCCAGTGGGATGAATGGAAAAACAAATGTTTTGTCTTATTTACTTCAAGATGCAAACTGCTAACCCAATTTCTTCCTCATAATTGGTAAAAAACAAAATTCATGCTTCATCACAAACAAAATTTAATTATGTGCAGCAAACAAACTTAACATGTTATCTAGCCAATACAATAACTGAAAAGTTACATGTCCCAACCAACAACCAATTGGGGGGGCGGTTTCTCTGATCAGATTCAGCTGATGTTTACTTGACAGTTTTCTGATAAACTCCACTCGCAAAAGTCGATTGAACAATTTACTGAAAAGGAGTGGTGCCAGGGCCATACACTGTGTAAAGATCAGCTGAGCCAGGGGGAACTGAACGAAATCTGAGCAGTGTACGGCCAGCAGATCAAGGGTGATAAGGTCTGCCACAAATGTAAACTTAAAACTTAGGCTAAATACATTTTATTTTTTTTTCTTCTGAATGATCTCTTAACCAGCACATTTTTGTAAACATAAAACTCATTCAACATGAACATTACAATTTCAACATATATGTTGAGTCAACTTTGACAATTTCATATTTTAGAACCTGAGACCAGAACCTCTTAAAAGCAACCAGCTTTAATTTTTCAACAATATCTTCATTAAACAATAAATATATGAAGGAATATATAAGCAGCAAATAAATCAGCCCCTTCCTCTTACCTGAGCGTGGAAGTTGGAAATAGTTGTGGTCTCGATGTCTTTTTTCCCCAAGATCTCCATTTTGACTGGGGAGTTGGGAAATTTAAAGGAAAAATAATCCAAAAAGTCAGGTAAATATGTGGCCGCCCCATGCACAATCCCCATGACATAATAAGCTGCGCAGTTTTCATTTTCACTAAAGGCTAGACTAACAAATTCTTCAGCAAACCTTTCCATCTCCATGGGAGACAGGTGAGAGAGTTCACTGCTGTAAGCATGTATTAAAGATGCTCCACCATTGGGCTGATGTTCTATGTGAATGAGGTGCTTAAACTCCAAAGAGTCCAACCGCTTGGGCTTGTGCTGATCGCGAGGCTCCTTCAGAGACACAAAAGGAGATTCATTCTCTGGAGCAACCTTCTTGTCCTCAACCTTCACATCCAAGTCCTTCAAACAATCATCAACTTCTACTTTGGCTTCTGGGTTGTCGTATCTTCCCATGTCATAGACCAGGCCTGAGCAGACTGTCTGGATTGATTTGCTGTACATCTTCGGCTGTTTATGTTTATCCCCTTCCTTGTGTTTCTTCTTCTTTTTCTTCTTAACTTTTTTAATTTGCAATTCATCTGTGTTTGGTTTTGGCTTTTCATTCGGGTCTAAAACAAAATAACATTTTAGAGAGAGTGTAGATATTTTAAAACACTTAAGCAATAACCATCTACAAGTATGGCCGAATATTGCAATTACCAGCTTGTGAACATCACATCGGGTGTGGCTTGGCATGCGATTTGCATGCCATTCGACTTGCAAATCGTATGCCAAGTCGCACCCTATTGTCTGCAATTAGAGCGGTCAAAACGGTGCGGTTCAGACTTGGTCAGAGCAGCACTGATTTCTAAAGTAGTACATGTACTACTTTTTGTGTGATTTGCATAGACATCTGTGTGAGATGTCTTGCAAATTGCACCTGAAATCGGAATCTCACCCGAATTTGAAATCATGTGACTTCACTGTAAGTCGCATGATTTCAAAGTCAAGCTTGATGTGACCGGGGGGTTAAGCTTAACGGAACAAGCTGAGGTTAGAAGCCGATTGGCCATCATGCACAAGGTTCTGAGTGAACCAGCTTTAGTAAATAAACCCCTGTTTGTTGTCCACTAAATGGCTTACAATATGTGAAAGAACCTGACATGTTCAGTGGTCAAAAATCAAGACATCTGTTTCTTACATAATATTCATATCTTACTTTTGCTAGTTAAGCACTCTTTATTGAGGACACATGTGGTGTTGCAGCAACAATTGAATGCACATTGCGCAAAAGGCCATAAACTGAAGCTTTACTCTCCTGTTATTCACACGCATTTACTTTTCACAAGGCAGATCACGGTTGCCCAATTTTCCTTACAGATTTTTTTTTTTTTTTTTTTTTTTACTGTGGTTCTAAAGGCTGTAGGTTTTTTTTTTAGTTTTGTTTTTTTCAATTGAAGTTTACAATCACTTTAAAAGCTACAGTTACCTTATTGCAGGGCAGGAGGAGACAAAAAGTGGCAGATCTAGTAGATCCGCTAATCTACAAGCATGATACAAAAAAAAAAGCTTCAAGGTGATGGTCAAAAAAAAAAAAATTAATAAAGTGGATACTATTCTAAGGCCTTCTACAAAACACTAAAAAAGGATGAAATTATGCAGTGTGTAAAATTTCCTGTGCTGCTGTGTATTGGCGTTTATACGAGTATGGCTGCATACAGCCTTCACTTGTACGGAAGGCTGTACACGATACCTGCAACTAGGGAGCAGGGAACCACAAGGACTTTTACGCCCAATTTATTTTCAGCCTCTCACTGTCCTAGTGCATGACGTCTAAATCTCTTAATGCAAAAGGTGAGTGGTGAAACACTCCAGTAAACAGTTGCTAATAACCTTAAAGTGTTACTAAACCCACAACAGTAAAATTAGTCTGTATATGCAATAAGCATGCTTTTTATACTCATTGTAGAAACTAAGGAGTTAATCCTCCACATTGTGTAAAAAGGATGTTTGATCATGTCTTCTCTGATACTACCCTTCATCCGCAGTCCCCAATATATCTCCTGATAGAACAGAGGTTTGGGGACAAGCTGCACATGCTCAGTTTGGTGTGTATGGCTAGAGGTTTTTTTTTTCTCTTGGGAGAGTGCATGTGATCAGCACAGGGCCAATCAACACTGTCCAGACAGAGGGTCAAGGGTCCTGCAGCCTAAGAGGAGAATGAAAACTCCTACAAGCGTTAACCAGTGCTCTGCTGATAGATGTCACAATACTGCTCTAACTGCTGGTGGGAAAAGGTATTTAGCAGTTTATATTTACTAAAATAATTCCATGTTCTTTGCACTGTGGGAGACCAGATATAGTGAATAGTGATGTAACGCAGCAGCTGGTGTGCAGTTCGGTCCAGCAGGATCACTACACTGTTCCCTTTTTTTCCCCAAGCAAACTTTACTGAAATGACACAGACATTTCATAAAATTCCCCTGGCTGCCACATGGTGCAAGGCAGTACCTCGCACTGTGCTGCAAATAGTAGTGCAAGCAGTGCTTTTTTTCAGTGCACCATGCCTGCACAACGCAGCAATGGCATTTTACTTTGACAGCTTGCGGCTTCGCAGCTGGGTGCCCACTGCGCATGCGAGAGTAGCCTTGTGAATGGTCTTGTAGGCTTCTGGGACCTGTCATGTGTCCTACAAGACTAAAGGGAGAGAGGACAACATCCTCTTTCGGTCGCCTAGGCGATTGCAGCAGAAGTGGGAGCAATTACCTGTCAAAATTGGGTACCCCGCACCCACCCCCCACTCCCCAAAGAAGGTGCCAATTCCTCATGGGGAGCAGGGAAATAGTACTTAAAGAGGAAGTTAAAGGGGCATTTAAGGTTTTTTGTGTCATACAAGCAATCATTTAAAGGGATGATAGGAAGAGGAGTAAGTGTTTGCCTGAAGATATGCTTTAAACCAAGAGTCTAAAAAACGAAAGTAGCGGTTTTCTTTCAACATTGCCTATAGCTTGAAGTTTTCACTCAACCGATATTAGCAAAGAAAGAATAAGATAATACTGTTGGATATAAGTAGGCCTAGAGAATATTTCTGAAAACAACTTCTTATAAATTCTCTCTGCTTGTAATCTGTGGCCAGACAGGCCTCCGTGCGCAGAGCAAGCTGGATCACATACACTATTTAGGAAAGATTGTCTGCAGTCAGGAGCAATGAGTGGGTGGACTGGAAAGTAAACAAGATATGTTTGCAGCTCATTGGCAATTCAATACACTACTCTACTGTGAAACAGCCGAAAACCAAGAAAAAAATGCATTTATATAATTCTGAAACAGGAGGACCATGGGCTTAAGTTGTACTCTGCCCACGCTGCATGCAATTGTATCTAACAAACTGTCATACAACTACGCAGTCATTTTAAAAACGCACCCTATGTCCCTGCCATCCACACATGCAAGAATCTGGAATTTTTCCATTTGTGTATGGCCAGTCCTCCATCCTAGAGGAGGAGAAGGGTGGGGGTTGTGCTAGGAATGGGGATTTGTGCTAGGAGAAGGAACTGGGGGATGGGGGTGTGTGCTTGGAGGAGGGATTTCTGCTAGGAGAGGGGATGGGGGGCAGGGCACAGTGTACTAGGAGTGGGGATTTGGGAACAGTGGGGATTGTGCTAGGACAGTGGTGGGCAACCTTTTTTTTCAACTGAGCCAAATCTCGCCAAAACCATGATTGAAATTTATTTTGAGAGCCACATTTTTAAAACTGAAAATACATCTCCCATATAGTAATTCATCCCCCATAGTAATTCATCCCCCATATAGTAATTCATCCCCCATAGTGTAATTCATCCCCCATAGTGTAATTCATCCCCCATAGTAATTCATCCCCCATATAGTAATTCATCCTCCATATAGTAATTCATCCCCCATAGTAATTCATCCCCCATATAGTAATTCATCCCCCATAGCAATTCATCCCCCGTATAGTATTTCATCCCTCGTATAGTATTTCATCCCCCGTATAGTATTTCATCCCCCGTATAGTATTTCATCCCCCATATAGTATTTCATCCCCCATATAGTATTTCATCCCTCATATAGTATTTCATCCCCCATATAGTAATTCATCCCTCATATAGTATTTCATCCCTCATATAGTATTTCATCCCCCCATATAGTATTTCATCCCTCATATAGTATTTCATCCCCCCATATAGTATTTCATCCCTCATATAGTATTTCATCCCTCATATAGTAATTCATCCCTCATATAGTATTTCATCCCCCCATATAGTAATTCATCCCTCATATAGTATTTCATCCCCCCATATAGTATTTCATCCCCCCATATAGTATTTCATCCCTCATATAGTAATTCATCCCTCATATAGTATTTCATCCCCCCATATAGTATTTCATCCCCCCATATAGTATTTCATCCCCCCATATAGTATTTCATCCCTCATATAGTAATTCATCCCTCATATAGTATTTCATCCCTCATATAGTATTTCATCCCTCATATAGTATTTCATCCCTCATATAGTATTTCATCCCTCATATAGTATTTCATCCCCCATATAGTATTTCATCCCCCCATATAGTATTTCATCCCCTCATATAGTATTTCATCCCTCATATAGTATTTCATCCCCCCATATAGTATTTCATCCCTCATACAGTAATTCATCCCTCATATAGTAATTCATCCCCCATATAGTATTTCATCCCTCATATAGTATTTCATCCCCCCATATAGTATTTCATCCCTCATATAGTAATTCATCCCCCCATATAGTATTTCATCCCCCCATATAGTATTTCATCCCCCCATATAGTATTTCATCCCTCATATAGTAATTCATCCCTGATATAGTAATTCATCCCCCATATAGTATTTCATCCCCCCATATAGTATTTCATCCCTCATAAAGTAATTCATCCCTCATATAGTATTTCATCCCCCACAGTACTATTCCCCCCCCCCCCTTCTAGTAAGCCAAGTCCCCCGTGTCAATTCACTTACCTTTTGCGTTCCTCTCGCTGTCTTCCCGCGCCGTTCGGGTCTTCAGGGCGGACTGTGAGAGGAGCCTAGCTCCCCTCCCCTCACGTTCGGCACGCTGCCCCGCCTACACACATCCTGACAGCCACATCCGCAAGCCGGATTAAAAGGTCCGCGCGGACTTTTGGGGCTGCCAACCGAGAGGAGGCAGGGGAGCGGCCGACCGAGAGGAGGGAGGGGAGCAGGCGCCCGGCACACAGAAGAGCCGCATTAGACTGGGTAAAGAGCCGCATGTGGCTCGCGAGCCGCGGCTTGCCGACCACTGTGCTAGGAGAAGGAACTGGGGGATGGGGGTGTGTGCTTGGAGGAGGGATTTCTGCTATGAGAGGGGATGGGAGGCAGGGCACAGTGTACTAGGAGTGGGGATTTGGGAACAGTGGGGATTGTGCTAGGAGAAGGAACTGGGGGATGGGGGTGTGTGCTTGGAGGAGGGATTTCTGCTATGAGAGGGGATGGGGGGCAGGGCACAGTGTACTAGGAGTGGGGATTGTGCTAAGAGGGGGAATTTAACTGGGAGGGGGTGCTTGGAGGAGAGATGTGGTGAGGGTTTTTTGCTAGGAGAGGGAATGAGGGGTGTGTGTGTGGGGGGGGGGGGGTGTTTGGAGCAGGGTGTGTACTAGGAGTGGGTCTTTGGGAGCAGGGAAGGTTTTGATAGGAGGGGGGATTTGTGCTAGAAGGGGGAATTTGGAGGGACAGAAGTTATAATTTAAAATCACGGAACACTGGAAAAATGTGCAATGATCGACAACACTTAAAAAAATAACGTGCTCAGGCGCACCTCCTGGTGTGAACGAGCCCTCAGACTGGAGTGCCCTCGGATTGTGCACAATTCTAAAAAGGTGCGATGACTGAAAATAAAGGTTGCCAAACACTGGTCTAAAACACCCGACGTGCAATACTTTTCCAGCAGGCATGAGAATGAAAGCCTCATAATTTTCACATCTTGAAGTAAAATGTCAGATACTGCCTGATGCAAAGTAAAAGGAAAATTATGAGCAAAGTAATTTTGACAGCTCCTAACTTCATGATTATTAACCTGCTGCTACCAATATACCGTGTGGTGGCAAAAGGGTGGGCTCTCCAGCCAACGCACCACACATGCATTGATTGGCAGTGCTGTGTTTGTGCTGAGAGTGCACTCCCAGTATAGAGACCAAGCAGTCAAAGACAGCTCTGTCTGGACTAACAATCGGTTGCTGGCAGGGCCAGCTCCAGATCATGTGACCACTGTGACAGCCAATCACACTGGTCAAACGACTGCTGATCCTTCCCAGCCCTGGGAATTCAGAATTTAAAGGGATGCCTGGGGGTGGGCAGAAAGGAGTTAAATGGCAGCCATGAAGTGCCGCTAACATATCTAATAAAGCTGTCAGCAGACAGGTGGTTGCATATCAAGCCTCTTTTCCACTAGAGACAAGAATCTAGTGTGCACAGCTTCATGCATTGAGGAGTAAAAATCGGTACCAACTTAAAAAATACATAGACTATCTCTGCTGAATGAAAAAACTACTAATGAAACCATCAAGCTAATCCTCTGGTTTAAACTTCTTTGGCAATGCAACACAGCAAGTTCCAACTTCTTCATACTTCACCAATGTTGCAGATTAGAAAGTAAAAGCTGAAGTTTATTCTGGTTATATTTTTGCTTCCCTGGTCACCCACTATACTTCACTGGGTCCCTGTGCTTCTTTTTGCAATACAATACAGGCACATCATGGCTAGTAGGTGGGGCCAGAAGAACACTAAGCAGCGGTCTGGCTTTTGGAAGGAGTTATGCAAATATTCGTGTACTAGGGCAGCCGATCCTTTTTTCCCCCCTGGCTCACCTGCCTAATCTCTCCGCCATTTTACTGTGTAAATAGCCAGCTGCTCTGTAACAGGGGAGAAGTAAGCTTCCTGGTATGGGAATGTGCCTAGGCACTGCTGTAGATTTAGGATCTGCAGTATGAAATGGAAGGCACAGTTGCATCCGACTACTAGACTCATGAGATGGTCACCTCAATACAGAGAGACAGTGTAGAACAGGCTGCAAGTTAATGAGCTGCACTGTGGGAAACTACAAGTCCCAGCGCTGCGCATTCACTTTTTGTTTGGTTACAGGCTGGCGAGTAGCCTGTAACAAAAAAAAAATTGCACAAGGTGCACATAGAGAAGCCCATGAACTGACTGGCTCCCCTCTCCCTACTACGATGAATGCCAGTGATTTACTCCCAAGAATTACTACTGCCAGAGACAAGAGCTGTCACTCACAAAGTCAGTCTTGTTGGTAGAGGCACTGGACAGACATGGGAGAAGTGGCAAGCTGTCCGATCATGCTGCTCAGCAACCACAATACAGACTGAAATAGGGCCAATTGCTTTTTTTTTTTTTCCCATTTGCATGGACTCCTCTTTAAAGCTGAACTCTGCTTATTTAGTCTGGGAGAGAAGACAACTTTTACTTTCACTGGCACTCGCCTTTGCTGCAGCAGCAAACAGTCCCTTGGCACCCTGACATCCAATGCAGGGCTATAGTCCTTGCATCAGTCTTGTCAACTCCAGACTTAGACCACTGGATCTTAGGGGATAAGAGACTGCAGGGACTGCTCTGGCCGCACGGAGGAGCCTGCGCAAGCAGAGAATCGGTAGAGATGAATGAGAAGTTAACCCTTGCAAAACAGACTGAGTCCCACTGCAAGGGAGGACTTTTTAGTTTTGTGAAGTCCTGCTTTAAAGTAATTAAACCAGAGCGAGAGCTTGACAGATCAGTACCTAGCATTTACAGAGTACATGCCAGTACCTGTAGATGTCTGTTATGCCCTCATTGTGCCAGTTCAGGTACATGCCAGATTCTGTTTATATATTAGTAAAACAGGTTTCATATCTTTCAGGTAACATTAGAAGGTACATATATGACCTAATTAAAGTAATAAAATGCTTTAGCCAGGTAGGTGCCTCAAGGAGTTAGTCATGCTGCAGAGCACAGTGCTGAAAATACTGACCTCTTGCATGCAATATATTAAAAGACTAGCACACACCATGAAAAAAAAAAAAAAAAAAAAAAGGGATGAGGCCCACATGTCAAAAGAAACACATCCCATGATTATAACTTCAAATAAAGGGATCCGGACATTTTGAAAAAGCACAGTCCTCCCATCAATATGATCTTGTTATACGAATATACTAAATAGATGATAGACAAATGCTACAGAAAAGGGGAGCCCCATCTGGTTAGCCAGGGTGCCACATCCCAAAATCGTCATCCAAAAAAATCATACAAATAGTCATCATGGGGTAATATCTGAAACATAAGCATATGTATACCAACTATAGTACATTCAAAGCTGTACATTCAGTGCTGGCAAGTTTGTACTATGGTTGTGATACATATGCTTGTTACAGCTTTGAATGTACTATGGTTGGGATACATATGATTATGTTTCAGATATAACCACCTCAACATTACTCCATGATGAAAATTTGTATCAAGAATTGAAACGCCTTGGGGCAGTCATATTCTTCATTAATTTTCTATGCTTTATTGTGGTTTTAGGTCTTTCCTTTGGACCTAGTTTTTATGATGTAATTATATGTACGGTGTTTTAGTTATTTTGTAATTAAACTTTGTGTTTTAAATTGGTATTAACATTTCTCTGGTGCCGGTAAAGTCCCTCAGCATTTTGCTCTGTTTTTTATTGATATACAAATTATGTAACTGTGCATATATTTATTTACACAAGAGATAAGAGTTACCCATGGCAAACCTTTTTCAATCAAAACAGGATGCAAGTGTAAACATGAACACCGCAGTTTGGGCAAAACAGTTTGAAAAGGTTTCCAGTCCATTGACAGCAGCTGCTCACAACTATGAAGATCAAGACAAAAGTTAGAAAGCTGTTTATTAGGCAAAACACTCTCGGGGGTTATGGTAACCCATAAACATTTCTATTGGCACTAAAGACTGTGATCCCTATCAGCAGAATACAATACCCAGAGCGCTCGTGCTCTAAAGGCTAACAATATATAACACAAAATGATCTCAAATATTCTACTTAAAGGAGAAGTACGGCCAAAACTCAGCAGACAGCGGTGACTGACAGTCTCCACTCTCTGCTCAGAGCTGCTGTGAAAACTCAGTGGTCATGTGATCGCTCAGTTCTCACACTTTGAGGCGGTGGAGGACCGATGCTCCATCCATCTAGGCAAGAATTTTTTTTTTTTTAAAGAAATACAACATTTCTCTTTTAAAAAGGTACACAATACACTACATTTTTCATTATTATTACACTGCAGTAGTATACCAATCCATTCCCAAACTGGTGATCTTGCAACAAGCCTGTTTGTACAACGGATTAAAACCTAAAATTCAAAAGCCAAGCCGAGGAATAACGGAGTCACTATATGAATTAACGCATGGACTAAACATTTTAGTTTAGAGGATGGAAGTTTAGGTGGTTTGTCGGTGCATCTGATGAATTATTAAACTTGTGACAATGACTTCCTTCAGAATGTGGCTTCCACTCTCCTGATGGATACTTCCTGCCATGCAGGAGATGAGGTGAGCCAAGATGCGGAATCCTCCTAGTGTGTGGAGACAACCACTGAGGAGAGCCAGATAACTCTAAGGAGGACAGCATAGTCCAGCATAGCACATTCTGCACCATCCAGCATAGCGATCAGGCCAATTGACCTGCTACAGGGACGTTCCCAGACCTTACTGTAGGTGAAGGCCCAGCAACAAAAGAGACATCCAAGGAAGACCAGGTCAGAATACCAAGTCACAGAAAGATCCCCTGAAGAAGCAGGAACTTTCTGTTCTGGAAAAACAGATAGAAGCCCCAGGCATGGGGGGACAAGCAGCTGAATCCTTCTAGGGCAGGGAGAAAAACCCCAGGAGGCAGAGAGGCAGCTGGAGCAACTTCTTGGTTCAGAGAGACCATCTGGACATCTTTCCCAAATCAATGCTCCCAGACATAGAAGGGGAGGCAGAAATGGACAGCATCAACAGGGAAATGGGAAGGCCATATTAGGAAGCTACTGCCGCAACATCCTACAAGCTTTGAATGGTGACGGATGATTTTTCTGACAGATAAAGAAAGGAGCAATGCCCAAAGAGCTGTTAAAACAAGAATTTGAGCCGAATAACCTTACCTGACGACAAGTCATTGCTACGAATGCCGAGTACATATGAAGTCTAATCCAGTCAAATTTTTCAGGTATTAAGCAGGGCATACATGCTGAGGTTCATTTTATTTGTTCAATCAGTGGGTTGAACAAAAGAAAAAAAAAACAAAACAAAAACCCCCCAGATCCCTACATCAACACAAGTGATGTTGATGGAGGGATCTCTCCCGCTGTGTCTTCATATCCTGACAGCAGGGACTCTTCCGCCCCCCCAATCAGAATGCACAGATCAATTATTATATATCACTGATTGAATGCTGGTTTTCAGCATGATTGTTCAATAGAAGCTGGCTTCCGTTGAACAAACAGCTGTACACATGTCCTGAAAGTTAGCCGGTTCCTGTTGAATCAACAGACTTTTGATACTTGTATACCCAGCTTTAGGCCATCCTACGGTCCAGAAAACTGACCCTCTTCAGGACGGGACATCTGAGCATTAAGCAAAGGGATGCCAATAAAAAGTCACTAGGATGGACATATAGTCCAGAGTCCTGGACAGAACGTGAAGCCTCTGAAGAAGGCTGCAAAGTCAGGCCCTTATTGGGGAAGAAACCGCCATCCCTGCCAACCTTGACAGTTCCATAGGAGAGGGCCAAAGCTGAGGGTACCAAGAACTATGGGAGGTTCAACAGCATTGTGAGGATAACTCTATTGGAAAAAAAAAAAAAAAAGTTTCTACTAGAGTATGAACAAGGAGCCCCAGGGTGTGAGGGACCCGAACAAACATGATATGACACGTCTAAAAACAGTAACATCTGAAAAATGGTGAGGGGCAGCTAAAGGAGATTTAAGACAATGGCTTTTTTTTATGAGCTACAGGGTGTGACCAGATAACCTAAAGGAGGCAATCTACCCAAACATCCACACAAATGTGCACAGAACCTAGATGTGGGGGTGCACCTTCATGCGGAGAGCTTACCAGAAGAGTTAGCAGACCTCTGGCCCCAAGCTTGACTGGGAGGTGGGCTCAGAATGCCTGTGTGCATGGACTGAAGTAGCTGTTGGAGCATGTGCGGTTTCTCCACCCTCTTAACAGACCTACTTTGAAACAGGAGTGCACTCTACCCACCGATGGGGTTAATGACATTGTCAAGAAAAAGTTCCAAAAGACAGTTATGCAGCCAAACTACCAAATTTGTACAGACATTGGTCTCATGCAAAACACAAGATGCATTTAACAAGACATCACAACTAAAGCACTAGGCATAGAACATTTGCTATAATTGTTCCATGAAACTGGGCTCTACTCCATAGATGGAGGGGTCCTCCCTAAAGGAATCCATCCATTCTGACATTGTTTTGCAGATTAAAATGTTACTGCTAACACAGACAGAGATAGCCACCCCAGTTAAATTCAAACTGGGATTTTATAAGTGAGTTTTACTGTCCATGAAACCTCTAAACGGTGAGCATGCTATCCACCCACTTGGTGGTCTGCCTGTTACAGCAGATCACTTGGTGCATCCACATTGGGACGAGACCACCAATGCAAAAATACCCTCTCAAAACCTAAAAAGTTCCAACATACTCAAGCGGGACCGAGGAACCTTTTGGATGTTTCCACTTCTTGTACATAAAAGACCTCAAAAAAGCAGGCAGCCAATTTGTGCTAGAAAAAGGAATAGGGGGATATGTGCTAGGAGTAGGAGGGAGGTTTGTGCAAGCTGGGAGGATGTTATGCTGGGAAGAGTAATTTAAAGGGGTTTTAGCTAGAGTAGGGATTTGGGGGAATTTGTCCTAGGTGGGGGGATTGAAGGAAGGAAGAGGATTGGTACTAGGAAGAGGGAGTTGTGTTAGAAGGGATAAGGGGAATTCGTACTAGGAGAGGGGATTTGTCCCAAGAGGAGGGGGATATGGGTGGGGAGGAAGTATTTGTACTGGGAAAGGAATTTTGGAGGGGGTTGTGCTAGGAAGGGGGATTTATGCTATGGTGATTTGAGGGAAAACAGGATGTGTGCTAGAAGGGGTGAAGCAGAACTACAGGTGAAGTTTTATTTTTTTTTTTTGGGCGGGTTGTGGGGGTAGGGTGCAAGTAGCTGGTCTTGCCTAGGGCTAAATATAGTCTAGCACCGGCCCTGGTTAAGTGGCATATTTCTTCTCCTTCCCAATCACAGGAGGGAGGGGCTGACATTCTTTTTTGACATATGAAAGATATATCAGAAGGATAAACTGTGCTCTGAAATATATGCTTTTAATCTTCCTAAACATATACATATGTATTTACACAGACCATGGAAATGACAGGAAGGGAGATGGAAGAGAGGGAGATATAGGCACTGCAGAGAGCAGGACGACGGCAAGATGTAAACTGACCATGCCATCATGGATCGGCAGCCAAGTTTAGCATCGTCAGTTTATAGAGGAGAACAGGACAGGCAGGATCAAACAGGTATTATACAACATGGAAATGAACAAATTACATTGCAAGACCACAATGTACTTCATCTTGCCTTAAAGAAACAGGAACATGATTTTTTTTCTCCAAGGTTTATAAACACTTTAAGGCAACAAGAGGTAACCAAGTTGTTGTGGGTGGGCAACAGATCAGAAATCTATATGGTGCTTCAAGGAGCAGGAGCAGCAGAATGACGCTTCCACCAGGCTGAGTGGCGGTAAAAAGCATGGAGTGCTCTACCAAACAGATGAGGTCAATACTCAATCCCTCAGCCTGATCCCTTACTGTGGCGAACCAGCGTTGGAGGGAAATTTGAAAAACTATCCAACTTTGGAAAAATGAGGTAGCTACTGTTGCTTCAGTCAGACCTGCCCTACTAACTACATGAGTCAACTGGGAACGACAGAAACTCAGCCATGAAGTGGCAGGACACGTAAAATGACAGAGCGGGGTCAGCGCATGCTGAAGCGCACAGTAGACAGAAGTCGCCAACTGTCTGAAGAGTCAATATCTAAAGATCTCCAAACTTTGTGTGGCCTTCAGATTAGCACAACAGTGCAGAGAGAGCTTCATGGAATGGGTTTCCATGGCCGAGCAGCTGCATCCAACCCTTACATCACCAAGTGCAATGCAAAGTGTAAAGCACGCCACCACTGGACTCTAGAGCAGTGGAGATGTGTTCTCTGGAGTGACGAATCACACTTCTCTGTCTGACTACATTAGGCCAAGTGTAAAGTTTGGTGGAGGGGGAATTATGGTGTGGGAAACTGCGAGCCAGGTCTTCTCGTCCGACATCAGTGCCTGGCCTCACAAAATATAAACACACACACACACACAATTCCTGGGCTCTCAGGTGCGAGTAGTGAGCCTGGGACCACTGCCGTTTGTGTGGCTTGAATAACACAGAGGGGGGAAAAAAAGAAAAAAGATATATCTGTACCTGCCCCCTCTATGACATATGAAACCAAAAGCATCTAGGATTTTGTCACTTCCAATTTGAGGTTTACAAGCCTGTCCCAGCTTGTAAAGCATGTGATCCAACTGATCCTGGTTTAACCAGATGCTCTTGAGGGTAGGAGAAATGAGGGGTCTAAGACTACCTGTCACTTCACGTTATCAAAAGTGATGTTGTTTACTCCTTTTGATATCAATAAGTTTAAAAAAAATAGAATGAAAGCATGTTAAAAAATAAATAAAATATATAGTGTAATACTTCGGTTTACAAGCGCCTCAGTTATCGTAATTTTCTGTTTACGAATGAAAATTCAGTGAAAATAATGCCTCCGTTTACAAATTTTTTTTCGCAATACGAAGTGTATGTCAGTGCTGATTTTTAAATGCAATTGCTGGCTTTTTTTTCCTTCACTATAGCTCACAGAATTAGCTGTCACTTTTCCTGGAGTTGACGGAAACTTTGTTTCTTTTAAGAAACTAAAAGAAAACCTTGTTTCTCTTAACGCCAGAAATAAACTAAAAGAAAACTTTTTTAGCTGGGGGGGAAGGGACAGCTGAATTTCTGAGCTATAGTGGAGAGAAAAAAAAAAAAGCGGTAATTACATTTAAAAACCAGCAAAATAATAAACAAACGGAGTGGGGTCCCCCTCCCATCCATACCAAGCCCTTTGGGTCTGGTATGGATTTTTCAGGGAACTCCCACGTAAAAATTAGAAGAAAAAAAAAAAAAAGGCGTGGGGGCTCCCCCCAAAATCCATACCAGACCCTTACCCAAGCATGCAGCCCGGCAGATCAGGAAAGGGGGGAGGGGTGCACTAGTGAGCGGAGCTCCCCCCCCCCTTCCTGAACCATACCAGGCCACATGCCCTCAACATGGGGGGGGGGGTGCTTTGGGACAGGGGGGCTCCCAGACCTTTGCGGTAATATCATGTGCCATAAAAAAAATTGGAACTACCGCTATTTTATTCTCTAGGGTGTCTGCTTTCATAAAATACCCAATGTTTTCTGGGGTTTATGTAATCTTCAGGCATCAAATGATTTTTTTTTTTTAATGTGTACAAAAAACTCAAAAAGGGCTCTTGCAGCAAAAGGGTTAAAGTTCACCTTTGGGAACATGTTCCCTCTCCTGCAGTGACTTGGCTATCTGAGCCCTCTGCGTGACAGCAATACAGGGAGAAGTTCCCCTTACCAGCTGTCACTTTTTGAAACAGTGTGGCTTTGCAGGGCTCCACCCACACGGTCAACGTCATTCATTCACACATCCTGTAAATGAATCAACTACAAAGTACCAACATCCTTTGTTCTCAATGAACTAAAAAGGTGAACTTATCCTTTAATGATAAGGACACTGGAGCTTGATTTGGCTGCTCAGCATGTGTTTGTACTAAGCACCCAAGTACGAAGGTAACCTGAAGGAATATTTTTCTTCTTCTTCTCATTGGGGCTGGCGCCTCATTTAATCGTTCAGCAGATGCGCCTCTGCTGAGCGTTAAGACAGCTGGACAATCCCCTTTCCTGCCATGCACCCAATCAGTGCTCATCACACTGCAAGGTCTCTCCCCTCCCTGCTAGTCCCCATTGCACTGTTTAAGTCACCATTAAGCCCCTTCCATTTACAAAAGCCCCAGACATTCCTAAAAGCACCTCAGATTTAAAAAACGGTTTTGGTTAAAATTATTATTAATTATTTATTTTTAAATTGGGATAAGTAGATTGGGATCCCGATTTAGTGTAGTTTTTTTCCAAAAATGTCCACACCCGATATTAGGTATTTACATCTTTTATTTGCTCTGTGACCAAGCTCCCTATGGGCAGGGTGAAACACATCAGAGGGCTTGACCAGAGTGACGGCTGAGGCCATCCTACTACATCCCGTTCTTTTCTGGATCCTGGGGTTCGGTTGAGCGGTGACCATCCTTATCTACATCTTTTATATTTTAAAAAAAAAATGGATGTTATATTGTGTTTGTGTGTACTAAAATTCAATAAAAAGTGTATTTTTTCCCAAAAAATTGTGGTTTAAAAATGGCTCCATAATTATGCAGCAGAAAAAAATGCAACAACTACCATTTTATTCTCCAGGGGTCTCCACTTTAAAAAAAAAAATGTTTTAGAGGGGGAGGGGCTACTTTTTACATATATGTGAAAAGTGTCAGAATTCGCTCAGGGGTCAAGTGGTTAAAATGCCACATAAATTAATTCTCTGCAATGCTGTGATATATATGGCGATTTATAACTAAAAGCTAAAACTTTATAAAAACAAAAAAACAGCATAAAAACAAGTAATTTAATGAGAAGAAACCAAAGAAAAAAATCAAATCCGATTCAGCAAATGTTCAAACCCAGTCAATTGAAGTCACTTCAAACATTTTGACTATGCAGACAAAGGAGCTGCGCAGTCACACAAGAAATGGAATCTTTGTATGACAGTAAACTGAAACACCTCTGCACAACGCCAAACAGAACCAGTCTAACAACTAACATGACCTTGTATCCCACAGCAGTGAACAAAATGTACGCAACTAGCATATACAAAAGCAAATCCAACTATGGATTCAAAAGAAAATCGTTCAGAGTAATAACTGCATGCAGGAGACAACAGACAAAATATAGAATATAAGAGCTTGTCCATGTCCCCATTTCATAATTTTTCCCCTAGAAAATTTAGATAAAAGTAGAGTAAAAAAAACAAAAAACAAAACTTCCCTCGCTTGCAAAAAAGGCATGTACACACTTATTCCAAAGATCTCAATGGCTTTTTTTTTTAAACTTCCACAATGGCCCAGAGAACTTAATTAAGGCCTTGATATTTGGCATTGAAAATATTTAATTTCAAATAATCCCATTTAAAATTTGACCTGGCTGAAAAAAGGAAACAAAAGGTTTGGTCTTGGACCTACTTTTTCCACCAAGATAAAAGAAAAACAACAGTTTAAAACATGCACATATCTTATGATAACTGTTGAAAGTGTACAGTATGTCAAGGTAATTTTTATTTATTTATTTATTTTTAAGCTAGAATGAGGAAGGTTAATGCCGGCCATAAACGGTTTGAAAATCGGCCGATTTTTCACACTGTTAGTGGGTTAATTGGTCAGCCTTTTTTTCGGGTTTTTTGCACTTTGAGATTATCAGTCATGTTGGAAAATTTGCAGCCGATTTTCCTGGGCAACGATGGCCAAATCAGCTGATCGTTTTAACAATAAAAAAAATTGGCGCAGGAGCCGTGACCTGCAAGGGACAGAAGTTAAGGGGTGAACGTTATGATTTAGTCGGCCAGTTTTTTTCATCGCTGGTGGTAACGACAGCCGAACGAACTACCGATTTTTCGTTCAAAAAAAAAATTGTCCAATGTTCGACCTGTGTCAGTTTTTGACTGCTAACCAGGGCTTTATTAGTGAGATTCACCTCACTTCTGATGATGCTCACAGGATTTTAGCAGATCTTGGAGCTGTCAGCAAGACAGGAAATTAGTACATTCTTCGAACAGAGCCCCAAGATAACTGTGAAGTGCAACAGTATTAATCCTTTCCCAATAACCATTAAAAAAAAAACAAAAAAAAAACAAAGAAACAAAAAATAGGTTTTGGATCAACAAATCCCACATGTTAAGTCACCATGGCATTGCATCCTAGTACCTGGGTTTTTGTCAGCCCATTCACTGCAGGGATGCTCATTTTGTACTGCCCGACACCCGGGATATGCAGCTCTGGTCAGGTAGATTTTATTTCTACATGTAGCCCTGCTGCGGGTGGAAGCATTCGGGTAGTTCCACTGCCACCCAATTGCTTCTACACACGCAGGTATGAGGATAGGACAGAGACAGTGAACAGCCCGATGTTCGGCCACAAAACAGGGAACACCTCCTCCGGAAGAGCCGTGCATGACAAGCCCCGCCCCTCCTCTGCAGTGGCATCACTGGCCCAGCTCTGCAGCTCTGATCTGTGTTGCCAGCTGGGAAGATCTAGAGATGATCCTGTGTGTGGATGGAGGATAATCTTCACATACTCCTGAGAAAGGGGCTATGAAGGCAGCAGATTTAAAATATACAGCACACAGCAGCAGCTCTAGATCCTGGCTGCCTGAGCCTACAAGATAACAGCCTGGGGCCAGAATTATGAGTAGCAGACATACTTTCCCCCCCCTCTCTCTCACACTCCTCTCTCACCTCACCCAAACCCACCCCCTCTCTCTCACCTCCCTCCTCCCTTAGGGCGTGGGCTCAGCGGCAGGGCTGGGGGCCCCATCAGGCAGGCTGCACATGGCCCCATGATTTCTAACAGCTGCCCAGAAACAACATGTATGATGTCAGTTCAGGGTCCAGTTGACAGTTTTCCCAGCCAGCATGCAGGGAAAGAATGTAATACAGTGCGATCTGCACTGCATTGCATTCAGTGGTACACTGGAGAAGTATGCAGGGTCCTTTTAGACATGTAACCAAAAAATAATCATAGGGGACTTTTTGTCCCCTATGTGATGGAAAAAAAAGTTAAGTAAAAAAAAAAAAATTTAATTGTAAAAGAATTTAAATTACACCCAAGCACATAAAATCTGCCCCCCCCCCAAAAACAAAAGAAAAACATTTGAGGCCCTCTACCCCCACATATGCGCACGCTGTGGCACCTACACATGAAAATGTCAATTGAGATACACGTTACATATTGCCGCACACGCTGAAATGAGAGCATCAATTCTAGCACCAGACCTCCTCCCTAAAGCTAAATGGATGACTTAAGGGATACGGGGCTTTAAAAGCATTGCCTATAGAAAAACATAGGGTTCTGAACTTTGGCTCCTAACTTTTTTTTAGCTGGCTCCTAGATTCAAAGCAAATTTGTCAAGCCCTGCTTTAAATGCTTAGTTCAACTTTTCTGAAAAAATGAAAAGTGAAAACCCTACACTCTTCCCGCTGGTCTCCAATGCACTTACTTCCGTGAGTGATAGAGTTCCGCTGTCCAAGCAGCCCAATGCAGCAGTCCTGGAGTTTGAAAACTTCACTGTTGTTCCTCCTCTTTCCCTAAACACCAGGACAGATCAGAGAGGTTCTGATTGATGAGTGTGGTCATATACCAGTGTCGAGCAATCAGAACTGCTGAGATCCACCCTGGCATTCCTAAGGACAGTAAAGGAAGAAACGTGCAGTTTTCAAATCCCAGACCAACAGCACCAGACTGAATGGATGGTGAAACCCATGCTAGATCACTGCAGCCTGTACATTTTCCTTATGCAATATAGTCTGGACCACCACACACTGTATGCTGTGCTGATAATACATATACTGCAATTTGTACTTTCAGCTATAAACTATATATTCCAAATACATTACATACTCCAGACAGCTGAATGTGAAATTTCCTCCTACTCAACAAATGGCGCACTTTGCGCTCACATTTTATTCTAGTATTTTGAGTGGCATTTTTTAATCTACACCATTAATTGGACTATATGAAAATAAGGTCTAAACTAAAGAAACATGGCCTGTCATCATGCCATTTTATATTTTACACATAGAAAACAGAGTCAAATTCACAATTGCTACATAGCCATCCTCGGTTGTCATGGCAACTGGTTATTGTCAGCCTCTAAACTGACAGGTCTGTAAAACGTACATCACAAAAGCACCAATACAAAAAAAGCTTAATGGCATGTACCTTTCTGCAGTATTTTCACCTCTCCATTTTCCTTCTTGGCTTCATTCATTAATTTGTGTTTCTTTTTCTGCTTCTCTTTATCTTTAATCTTGACTTTTTCTTTCAAATCACCTTAAAAAAAAAAAAAAAAAGCCATTTAAAAACGCAAAACTAAAATGAGGTTTGAAAAATGGTTTTCAGAATACAGACAAGAAAATGAATATCCCTGCAACAGCTCACTATAGCTTACATAGTTTCACAGCCACATCATGTTAGAAAACTCTATCTAGCACACAGTTGGAAAAATATTAGCAATACACGGTTAATTCTACAAATGCAATTATTGGGCGCGACTGCTATACTACATAAGCTGTGCCCATGTCTGTGTAAAAAATGCCTTTGAAAGTATTTAATATACCTGTTGTTCAGGCACAAGTTCCTTTAAAAGAAGTGAGGGATTTAAAAATAAACATTCATACTCACCTGTGTGGATTAGTCTGATACATAGATCAGATGCTGCAGCTGTCCCCTGCAGGCTCTGCACCGAAAACTGATCAAAGACCACTGATCGCTCAGTTCGGGGGAGGCGATTAGAATTTTTTTTTCACACTATGATTGCTCATTAACTACTTGCCACCTGACCACAGGATGTTTACAGTGGACGGGTGGCACAGCCAGGCTCAGCAACATAAAAATATGTTGCTTGGCACATGTGCACTGGTGTACCTGCTGGGGCACTCAGTGTGCCGCTCCCACAATTGCTCTGTCCACAGGATCGCTATACAATCACATGAAGTTAATGTGTACACAACTGTTATAAATGAACTGTGCTATCTGTAGTGATACTGTGATTGACCCACAGCTATCACATGGTACCTGAGTCAATCACAGCACCCTGTACCATGTGATTAGCTATAGCCAATCACAGCATGTCAACAGAAAGCAAGCCGTCATGAACGGAAACCCAGTTAAAATGATTGCTGATACAGTGTTTCACTGTAACAGAATTCACAATATTAAAAACAAAACGTGATCACCCCCTAGAGTAGTACAGTGTCATTATGGTGACACTGAACTACTCTGATTAAAGTATGCAAAAAAAATTATAGTAAATAATACATTAGTGAAGAAAAAAAAATGTTTAAAAATACTGAATTTCTTTTTTTTTTTTTTTTTTTTTAACATTCTGTCAACAGTCAGTATCCCTGATCGCCCCCACACTAGTCACATGATGATGCTGTACTGCACTGGTGACAGTATGTTAAAATGAAAAAAAAAAATGTATTTATTGTCCAAAAAAATTGTGATAAAAAATTAAAAAAAAATTCAAAAACCTTGCCATGCCTCTTACTAAATACCTCAGACTACTTTCCAAAAAGGGGTCGTTTGGGGGTATTTGTACTGTCCTGGCATTTCAAGGGCCTCTCAAAATAAGATAGGCCGGGTGTCGGCAACCCGCGGCTCCAGAGCCGCATGCGGCTCTTTCACCTTTGCTGCGGCTCCGGAGCACACTGCCCACCAGGTGACAGGCAATAGGGTTGCCGTAGCTCAGTGGTCGGCAAGCCGCGGCTCGCGAGCCACATGCGGCCTCTTTACACATTTTAATGTGGCTCTTCTGCGTGCCGGGCGCCCGCTCCCCTCCCTCCTCTCGGGCGGCCGCCCCAAAAGTCAGGACTCTGCAGCTAGCCCAGCAATGGGCAAACTACGGCCCGGCGGACCTTTTAATCCGGCCCGCGGAGTGTGGCAAACATTGGCTGTCAGGATGTAGGCGGGGCAGCGTGACAAACTCCTCTCCTCTCACAGTCCGCCCTGAAGACCGGAACGGCGCGGGAACACGGCGAGAGGAACGCGCGGAGCAAAGGTAAGTGAATTGACACAATATGGGGAATGAATTACTATGGGGGGATGAATTACTATAGGGGGGATAAATTACTATAGGGGGGATAAATTACTATAGGGGGGATAAATTACTATAGGGGGGATAAATTACTATAGGGGGGATAAATTACTATAGGGGGGATAAATTACTATAGGGGGATGAATTACTATAGGGGGGATGAATTACTATAGGGGGATGAATTACTATATGGGGGATGAATTACTATATGGGGGATGTATTTTCAGTTTTAAAAATGTGGCTCTCAAAATAAATTTCAATCGTGGTTTTGGTGAGATTTGGCTCAGTTGAAAAAAAAAGGTTGCCCACCACTGCATTAAGGTAAGAAACAATATATGCAGTGTCGGATTTGTTTTAAATGTTGCAATGGTTTTGCGGCTCCCAGTCTTTTTTTTTTCCCTTCGGAAACGGGTCCAAGTGGCTCTTTATGTCTTAAAGGTTGCAGACCCCTGAGATAGGCTGTCAGTACATCAAGATTAATCAATTTATAAATATACATAGCATGGTTTGTAGACAGTAATTCTTTAAACGCAAACCAATTAATATACACTATTTGGGATTTTTTTTTTTTACCAAAGACATGTAGCAGAATACATTTTGGCCTAAATTTATGAGGAAATGTGATTTTATTGGATGTTTTACAACAGAAAAAGTAGAAAAACATTTTCCCCAAAATTTGTCTCCCCCCCCCGTTTATATTGCAAAAAAGAAAAAAAAACAGTGGTGATCAAACAACAGCAAAAGAAAGCTCTGTGTGAAAAAAATTATATACAAGGGGTGTGAACATTTTTGAAAAAACTACTTGCTCAGGGACTAAAATCAGGGTCCCAATCTACTTGTCCCTCATGACAATCTACTTGTCCTGAGAAAAAAAAACAAAAAGGGGCTTTATGGCGACTTAAACATTTAATATTTTTAACATTGCGCAGTTTATCTCCTCCTCCCCTGCCTACCCGTCTCCAGCACCATAAACCCCCCAAAACATTATATATTTTCTAAAAGCAGTGACCCTAGAGAATAAATAGTGGTAGTTCCAATTTATGTCACACATTGCCACAAATAGGAAAAAACACAAGGTCTAGAAAACACAATTTCAGTAAAAAAAAAGCACTTAATTTTAGGGCACAAAACAAATTACCGTATTTTTCGCCGTATAAGACGCACTTTTTCTTCCCCAAAACTGGGGGGGAAAGGTTGGTGCGTCTTATACGACGAATAGAGAGAGAATCCGTCAGGCGCGGCCACGGCCGTAGGAAAGGCCGCGGCTTTGGCCTATCTCTGGAGCGGTCAGCCATCTTAGTACACCCGGCGGTGCGCGCTGACGTCATCACCCCCTCTGCTCGTGGATCAGCCCTGAAGACCGGAACGGCGCGGGAACACGGCGAGAGGAACGCGCGGAGCAAAGGTAAGTGAATTGACACAATAGGGGGGATGAATTACTATAGGGGGGATGAATTACTATATGGGGGATGAATTACTATAGGGGGGATGAATTACTATATGGGGGATGAATTACTATGGGGGATGAATTACTATAGGGGGGATGAATTACTATAGGGGGGATGAATTACTATAGGGGGGATGAATTACTATAGGGGGGATGAATTACTATATGTTTTGGGTTCAGAATCTTTTTTTTCTAGATTTTCCTCCTTTAAAATTGGGTGCATCTTATATTCCGGAGCGTCTTATATGGTGAAAAATACGGTACCCTTTTCTTGGTAAAAAAAAAAAAAAATAACAGATGAGGTTGCACTGAGTTTCACGTGTGCTCGTGAAATGGCGACAAACATTAGTCCCTTATTTTCTATAGGTAATGCTTTTAAAGCCCCTTATAGGTCACCAGTTTAGTGTTAGAGGAAGTCTGGTACTGCAATTATTGCTCTCATTCTGATGTGCACAGCAATATGTGGCATGTGTATCACAATCGACATTTTCATGTGTAGGTGCCCTGGAGTGTGCTTTTACATTTGTAAGTGCATATATGTGGGGGTGGTGGGACCTCAAAAATTTGTATGGGTGAAGGGTATTATGTACTTGGGTGTAACTAATTTTTTACAATTAAAAAAAAAACATTTTTTTTTTACTTTTTGGCAACAGGGTCTCTTTATTGAGACATCTCTGCACGTCTCCCTTGTACTCAACTGGATGTAATGCAGTGCACATGGTACTACATTACATTATTTTCTGGCCGGGAAATCTGTCAACGGGCACCCAGAAGTGATGTCATAACGTAAGATGGAGGTATGTGGGGTGGCGGAGAAGGCTGGCACTGTAGGCTGTGTGGAAGCAATCTGTGGCAGCACTGCTGCCCAAATGCTTCCACCTGAAAGGTTTAAAAAAAAAAAAAAAAAAAAAACTACCTGTGCAGAGCCTGGAACTACTAGTCCCGGACGTCAGCCGATACAAATTGAATATCCTTGTATACATTTCATTTGAGCAGTGTTGCATGACTGCGCAACTGTCAGTTAACCACATGCAGCCCAGCCACTGTAGAAATACGGCGGCAGGGCGGCACGGCTGGGCAAAAGCAGGTTTTAAAATGCGCTTTTGCAAAACAGGTAGGGGGCACGCACAAGGTGCGCCGCCGCCCTACCTGTCCCGCCGATCCCGGCCGCGGGTGTCAGTCACTGGGTCAAAGCCTTTCGTTACCGGCTATGTCCCGCCGATTAGCGGCAATCACTGACAGAGAGCAGGGCTGCAGTAGCTCTGCGCTCTGTCAGATCCCTGTCAGCTCCTGACAGGCTGATCGGGAGAGAAAAGTTTCTCTCTCCCGATCAGCGTGTCCCCGTGCAGCACACACCCCCGCCCCCTAGTAAACCACTCCCCCTCACACAGTTAACCCCTTCAGTGAATAAAAAAGTTAACCCCTTCCTCCCCAGTGCCATTAGTACAGTGTCAGTGGTTTTTTTTTTGCACTGATCACTGTACTGGTGTCATTGGGGATGTCAGCGACCCCAAGTCAGTTCCCCCCCAGTGTCAGAATGTCCACCGCAGTCCCGCAATTCTGCCATAAGTTGCTGATCGCCGCCATTATTAGTATAAAAAAAATTAAAAATCCGAGTATCTTTCCCGCCATTTGTAAACGCCATAATTTTCACGTAAACCAATTAATTTACACGTATTGGGTTGTTTTGTAGCAAAGACATGTCGCAGAATGCATTTTGGATGAAATTTATGACGAAATTTGATTTACATTTTTTTTTACTGGACATGTTCTATAGCAAAAAGTCCAAAATATTGTTTTTTTTTTTCTCAAAATTGTCAGCCATTTTTTTTATAGCACAAAAAAAAAAAAAAAAGCACAGGCGATCAAATACCACCAAAAGAAAGCTCTATTTGTGTGAAAAAAAGGACAAAAAATTTCATTTATGTACCGTATTGCATGACCACGCAATTGTCCGTTAAACTAGCGCAGCGCTGTATAGCAAAAAAATGGTGTAAATTGCAGTATCTATACCATAGTTTGTAGACGCTATAACTTTCACACAAAGCAATCAATATACACTTATTGGGATTTTTTTTTACCAAAACATGTAGCAGAATACATGTTGGCCTAAATTTATAACCAACTTTGAGTTTACTATATATTTTTTATAGCTGAAAGTAAAAAATATCATTTTTCTTCAAAATTTTTGGTCTTTTTTTTGTTTATAGCGTGAAAAATAAAAAGCGCACAGATGATCAAATACCACCAAAAGAAAGCTCTATTTGTGTGAAAAAAAGGACGTAAAATTAGTTTGGGTACAGAATTGCATGACCGCGCAATTATCAGTTGAATTAGTGCAGCGCCCAGTAGCAAAAAGAGGCCTGGTCATTAAGGGGGGTAAATCCTCTAGAGGGCAAGTGGTTAAAGTAGCGCAGTGCTGAATAGCAAAAAAAAACAAAACAAAAACCTATGGCCATGAAGGGGGTAAAAACGTACGGAAGTCAAGTGGTTACAGTGATGATCTGATCAGTTATGAGCAATCATTTTTATTAATAAGTCATACATGTGCCATTGTGTACTATTTTGATAGCTGTGAATGGCTATAGCCAATCACATAGTTCAGGATTAGGAAGCTCCCATCCAGCTGTCACATTTGCAGTAGGCTAGGCAGGAAAAATATTAAAATATGCTACCCAAGAAAGTATATACAGTAACAAAGCAAAAAACAAAACAAAAAAAAAAACACTTCACATCTTTTATTATATATAAATTTAAAATAGCTTGAAAGATCCAGCAGTCAAAAAAACATATTGGCTGTATGAAACAGACAATAAGAAGGTCAAACATCCTGGCAATATGACAAATCTACGCATTTCAACAATCTCATGAAACATGGGGAAAATTTTAAAATTAGACATATATAAATTGTGATTTCGCTGCCCTCTACGGTGTTTCCACACATGCTTTGTACATTTCTGGAAAAAGAAGAATATAACATGGAATCAGTCAGTGTTTTGAGATTTCAAAGAAAACTATTTAAAAACTAGATTCTGTCAGTGTTCTCCCATAAACAATCTGACATTCACACATCTATTTACAGAAGATGCTTCTTTATAAAGCTCAAACCCCTAAACCAAATTGTACTTCATTAGGCCCAATGCACATATACACAATTTAACGCACAATGAAGCAGGCTGAAATCATGCATTGTGTAGGAGTTTTGTGGATGTGCCCATTCAATTCTAATTGGCCCCAATGTACACTCACTCACACAAAGGACAAGACCCCCAAAGTACTACATACATCAGCAGACACCTGCACTGTGTTGGGAAGAAAACTGGGTCATGCGCTTTGGAGGACCCTTAAGAAAAGGATGGCTACCACAACGCACACACACCAAGCAAAGCTTGACAACACTCATTCACAGGTATGACTAGACCCTTAAAATGTAAAAAAAAAAAAAAAAAAGACAGACTTAGCACGTTGTCTTCTAAGGAAAGACTTCTTTCATTGCTAGCTATCATCTGAAGGAGGCCAAAAACCATCTCCCTATATATCAGTCATCACAGACCTAATACAGTCTTCTTTGAGGTCACTTTTGCACCAGGTTTCCCCTTTTGACTATTTTATGCTTCACACATTTTTACCATAATAAAGACAGAAAAAAGTCTACCAAAAAAAAAAAAAAAAAAGAACCCCTCCCCCCCAAAAACAAAACAAAACACAGCATTACCAAATCTCAACTTCTTATTTGACATCAGTTCACCACAAGAAGAAGCCTCTTTCTATTGACCACAAGTATGTCTAGGTCTTACACAGTTACATAGTCTGGCTGAAAAAAAGTCCATCCAGTTCAACCATATAAAAAAAAAAAAGTTATAATCCTATACCCACAGAGGAAGGCAAAAAAACAGGGTGGATAAAGATCAATGATTTAATTAAAAAAAAAAAAAAATCGTTTTTTTTTTAAATAAAATGCTTTTTGAGGAAAATATATTACCATCCAAAAGGTTATTCCATCATGAAATAAAGATTAGTTTTTTAATTATGTAGAATAAGGCTGTATATGTTTAATTTTTTTGGTAAATAAATTCCATTAATCTATTCACAATGTCATGCTCTTCCAGAGGTTTTTGTAAGATTATTGGGCAGTTTCTCTGCCTACAAGATACTATCACAGATGTTTGGTTTACTTTTGCAGTTCTCAAAACTGAATTTGACTCAGCGGAGATCACATGCCTCTTCTTCACAGCAAAAATGTGATAACATGAACAGAGTTAAGAAAAAGACCTTAATCCTAACTTCTACAAACCTATGAATACAGAATCAACCCATTCACTGCTAAGTTTCAAGAAGTTCAGTGAATAGAATAGAAACAATATTTTTCTGATTGTTTGGAGTGGAATAGATCTGCACAAGAAGAAAGTGAAACTAAGTGTGAGGAGGAAGGGGCTGACAGTCTAAGTTTCTTAAAATATATATATTTTGTTTAGCCAAATTAGCTAACAAACATGGATGTTTAAGCAAATACCATATGCTGGAATGTTATTGTTTCAGTTGAATAAATCTATTTAAATTGTTATTATTAAGGTAATGATTATTTTTCTCCTCCCTAAGTACAACAGAAAAGTTGTCCAAATATGAATGATTAACCTATTAAGCGGGATAAAAAAAAACTAATATGAAAAGTTGTTATTCTAAAAATCTTCATCTACTTGCATATTAAAGTTATACCAGCAAGAATTAGTCTTTATGTAGAAAACTAGGATTTAAATCAAGCCTTACCGACTAGTGATTTAAA
The DNA here is from genome assembly GCF_062004578.1 of Staurois parvus. Lineage (NCBI taxonomy): Eukaryota > Metazoa > Chordata > Amphibia > Anura > Ranidae > Staurois > Staurois parvus. Next base: position 21,220,778 of record NW_028317815.1, on the reverse strand, counting down.
TTGTGATTTAAATCAAATCCACCCTGCAAAAAACCCAGCAAAGTATGATCCAATTTGCTCCTGCAGGGGAAAAAATTCCTTCCTGATCCCCCGAGAGGCAATTAGATATTCCCTGGATCAACTTTACCTATAAATGTTATATCCAGTTATATTCTGTGTATCCAAGGAAGAATCCAGGTCTAGTTGATAAATATCTGGAGTGGGTTGTACAATTAAAGAAAAAAAAAAAAAAATAAGTTATCCCAACCTTTAATAAGATTATTCTTGGGGATACCATTAACCACTTGGGCCCTGGGTGCCATTTAAAATGACAAGGTCAGTGGCCATTTGTCCCTGCACCATTTTAAAACAGCACCCAGCTTCAGCAGGTCTGTGAGGTCCCAGGAATCTCTGGTGCTAGAAACACCAGTAAAGGGCCAAGACTAAATGCAGAAGCTGAAACAATCAGCTCAGGGGTTTCTGATCTTGCCTCCACTCTCCAGGACCTGTAACAGATCACTGTAAACACAATGCTTCACACTGGAAGGGACATGAAATCACAGAACTTGCTGCCAGTAAGGAGACTCTGAAAGAGATAGATCTGTCCAGTCTCAACCTGCAAAGATCACCGCCATAGTATTGTATTGCTGGCTGAATAAAAATATCCCCTGCCAAATATAATCCCCAGGTTGCAACAATGATTTTGGACGATCTGAGCGACATCTGCTTTTACTGTGCAAGTGTCAGATATTCATGTAAGTGACAGCAATGTCATTCAAATTTTTAGCAATCATAAACCTGTGAAAATCACAGCTGTGTCAATTTGGGCCCTCATCAACCTGGCTCAATGCTATCTTATTTTACACTAACAATTTCTGCGAACCATTCTTTTCCCCTGTATAAATCGCAATGGAGCATCAAAAGGGGAATAAAGTAAAAATAAGGATTCGCTTTGAAATTTACCATAAAAATCCTCAATCTAACTTCCGCTAGTTGCAGGGGTGGGGAAGCACTGCATATGCCTAGACACAATAAAAACATATCTGAATCTAGGCTCACAGTAGTCAAGTAGCAAAAACACAGCCACAATCATTGAAGCTTTTCATCAAAAACAAAAATGGTATTTGTGAGCAGCTTATGTATAGATAAATTTCACTTTAAAACACCATTGAGTGTCAGGTCACAGGGCTCAGTCACACCAACCTGCGGGCCATTTAAACATTTGTCTTTGTGTCTATCAAACAGCTGTTGTAAGGGGCGGTGCCTTCCGATACAACACAGGACCATTTTACTTCTTTTTACAGTGGGGAAATTTGATCCCCTGCAGACTTTGTAAGTTTGCCCACTTATAAAGAAATGAAGGATCTATAATTTTTATCATAAGTGTATTTTAAATGATAGAGACAGAATATCAATCAAAAATCCAGAAAAAAACACAATGATAAAAATGTTATAAATTGAGTTGCAGTTCAGTGAATAAAATAGGTATTTGATCCCCTACCAACCAACAATAATTCTCGCTCCCACAGATTGGCTGTGCTCATGTGGTACACAGAGTAGTCCTCCCAATTTAAGAAGGTGCTTCTAACGACAACTTATTATGTGTATAAACACCAGTCCACAGAATCTCATTCTTCCTCACCATCATGGGCAAAACCAAAGAGCTGTCAATGGACGTCAGGGATAAGATTGTAGACCTGCACAAGGCTGGAATGGGCCAGAAACCCATCAGCAAGAAGCGTGGTGAGAAGGAGACAACTGTTGGCGCAATTATTCTCAAATGGAAGAAATAACCATCATATCGCCCTTGGTTTGGAGCTCCATGCAATTTCATATCATGGGGTAAGGATGATAATGAGAAAAGTGATGGATCAGCCCAGAACTACAAAAGGAGGAGCTTGTGAATGATCTCAGGGCACTTGGGAACACAGTCACCAGACAAACCACTGGTAACACAATATGCAAGGTTCCCCTTCTCAAAAAAGGCACATATGCAGGCCCATCTGGACATTTAAATGAGTCAGCGAAAGATTGGGAAAAAGAGCTGTGGTCAGATGAGAACAAAATTTAACTCTTTGTCATTAGCTCAACTCGCCATGTTTGGAGGAAGAAAAATGCTGACTATGACCCCAAGAACACCATCCCTACAGTCAAGCACGGAGGTAGAAACATTATGCTTTGGAGCAATTTCTCTGCTAAAAGGTACAGACTGACTTTGCAGCATTGAGGGGCCAACGGACGGGGCATTTATTATAAAATCTTGGATGAGAACCTTCTTCCTTCAGCCAGAACAATGAAGATGGGTCGTGGATGGGTCTTCTAGTATGACAATGACCCAAAACATACTGCCAAGGCAACAAAGGAGTGACTCAAGAAGAAGCACATTAAGGTCATGGAGTGGCCTAGCCAGTCTCCAGACCTTAATCCAAAAGAAAATTTATGGAGGGAGCTGAAACTTTGAGTTGCCAATCATCAGCCAAGAAACCTTAAGGATTAAGAGAAGATCTGTAAAGAAGAGTGGATCAAAATCCCTCCTGAGATGTGTGCAACACATTGTAAGTGGCCAAAATCTGCAGGGGATCAAATAATTAATTTTCCCCACTGTAGTTTATTGAAACGTGGCAAAATGATACTTCATGCACCTCTTTGCAAAGCAGCTGTGGCACGGTAGGATTTACAAACATGAGGCAAGGCCTGAAAAAATTTCTAAATCTGTACACGATGTACCACAAACCACCTCAAAGTGCTGTTATCATCAGGGCACATAGAAAAAAAAAAACGGTTTTCTATGCGTTCTTGCATTGAGCCTGCATTGATATGTGAAAATTAGTACAGGTGACCACACATGGCGGGATCAAACAGCAAAAAATAAATTGAAGAAAAAAAAAATTATATATATATATATATATATATATATATATATATATATATATATATATATATATATATATATATATATATATATATATATATATATATATATATATATATATATATATATATATCTCTATCTATCTTCTCCCTGTAAGTTAAGAGCATGATGTGCTAGTATGCATCGCATACTAGCACGCATCGCATACTAGCACATTATGAAAGACGTACCTGAAAACGAAGACCACCAGCGGAGCGCTCTCACGGCACCCTGGGGGCATCCATCTTCACCCGGTCTTCCTTCCGGGTTCGCAGACTGCAGGCGCTTGACTGGCCAAGCTGCGCATGTACATGAGAGTCTCGGCCACAGTACTTCTCTCTCAATGGACAGCACGCCATCCACAGAGTGTATTGCACATGTGTCAGTGACATCATTGACGCTGCTAAAGTAAATATCTCCTAAAGCGTGCACATTTAAGAGATATGTACAGTACCTGCAAGTAAGCCTCATCAAAGACTTACCTATAGGCAAAACATTTAAAAATAGAATTTACTACCACTTTAAAGGAATCCAGAGACCAAGCTGACTATTTAAAACCCTGGTTCACACCAGCGCGACTTGTCATGCAACCTGACAAGTTGCACCCCATTTTCAGCAATGGAACAGTTCAAAATCAGTGCGATTCAAGTCGCAGCAACTTTGAAAAAAGGTTCCTGCACTATTTCTGTGCAAATTCATTGCGGCTTGCATTGACATTTCGTAAATGAAGTCACACAGAGTGTCAGCAGCATTTGAAAAATCTACTTGTTCAGGGACTAAAATCGGTAATCCAATCTACTTGTCCCTCATGACAATCTACTTATCCTGATAAAAAAAAATTTTTTAAGCCAAAATCGTATTTAAATCTGAGGTGCTGTTAGGAACGTCTGGGACTTTTAAAAACAAAAAAGGGGCTTTACGGCGACTTAAAAACGCAACATTGCACCGTTTTATTTCCTCCTCCCTCCCTGTCTCCAGCACCACAACCGGGAACTAGCAGGGAGGAGAGAGACCTTGTAGTGTAATGAGCACTGATTGGGTGCTCCTCAGGAAAGGGGAGTGTTGGGCTTATCCTTTTTCCCTTTTGCTGCCAGAGACATTTTTTGCATTTTTTTGCACACGTTTAAAAAATCATTTTAGGCTTACACAAACCTCCAAACATTATATATTTTCTGAAATCAGAGAACATAGAGAATATAATACTGGTATTTTCAATTTTTTATGTTCCATGATATTACCGCAAAAGTCTAGGAAACGCAAACTTTCAGTAAAAAAAATACAAAGTACAACATTAATTTTAGGGCACAAAAAAGCGAATTACCCTATTTTTTGATAAAAATCTTCTGCGCTTGTGAAATGGCGACAAACTTCAGTATCCTATATTTTTTTTTATAGGTGACCCTTATAGGTCATCAGTTTAGCATTATGGAGGAAGTCTGGTGCTAGAATTATTGCTCTCATTCTGGCGTCCGTGGTGAAATGTAACAAGTGTATTGTAAACAACATTTTCATGTGTAGGCGCCCCGGCGTGTTCTTTTACTTTTGTATGTCGTATATATATAGGGGTGAGGGATTTTTTTTTTCTCTTTCTGAGGTGAGGTTATGTGCTTGGTTCAACTTTGATTTTTTACTATTATAAATTTCTACTCAAACTTCTTTTTTTTTTCCCATCACATGGGGGACAAAAAAGTCCATGTGATGATTTTTTTGGTGACAGGTTCTCTTTAATGAGATATGCAGGGTCTAAAAGACCCTGCAAAGTCTCCCTTGTGCTCCCCTGAATGTAATGCAGTGTAAATCACACTGCATTACATTCTTTCCTGGGAAACGTCACTTCCGGGTCAGGACAAGAAGGGGAGGGGAACGGACATGGTTGCTCACCCCCCTCCCCTCTAGATGCCGGCGCACACTGAGCTAGTCCTGGGCCACCTGAATGCTTCTACCTGAAAGGTGAGCCCTGCTGCTTGCCCACAGCAGGGCAATATAAATTCAACATCCCCGAGTCAGTCAGCTGCAATGCATAAAATGCATGAAGGTAAAAAAAAAAAAAAACCTTGAGCCCTTACAACCACTTTAATTTTTTATTACGGTCTGCAGTAATCTCAGACAAATCACTGCACCTAGCCTGGTCTGCACTTCACAGGAGAATGAAGTTTTCAACCAAATCACTACTATGACTTGTCTGCTACAAGCCTTCTATACTTTTATGAATAAAGAGGAAGATGAGATAACACCTACCTCAGTACTTGTAGAAACTGCTAGACAATGCAACCCAGTTACCATAACAACAAACGATTCCATGACATCTATACAGTGTTTCTCGCAAAAGCCTTTAAATTACAGTGTCTTGTGTACAGTGTTTATTATTTGGACAGCCCTGTTTACATTTCAAAATGGGATCTGTGCGCCTTGAAACGTTGCAGCTGAAAATGATCTCATCACTTACTATATTTAGCACCAAGCCGTTTCACTGAAAATGGAACTTAAAGATTAATGATAGCTTGAAAACTACTCAGATGGTAAAAAATGCAATCCAAAAAACCAGAACGTAAAGAAGGTAACCTACATTTAATACAATTACGAAGGTAGATTCCATTCTGGAAAGGGGGGGTTAAGAAATTGGATAATAGAGCTTACTTCTCTGTTTTTGAGGAAGGCAAGTTACTTGAAATGGCAGAACATGAAAGAGCGTTTCACATATACAAAAACTTGGGGAAGCTATTGTTGAAACAGAGATGCAAACGATTTCATTTTTACTTTTTAAAAAGGATTTCCTACAAAGAAAGTCTGCAACAAATACAGGATGTTCCTCCATAGATGAAGTGTGGGGGGAGGGGTGAACGTAGACACCCTGAGAAAAGACGGTGTTGCTGGCTGATCACCAGGTGAAAATTTAGGAATAAAGAGCTGAAAACACATGAATGTAGCCATCTCATCCAATGAAGCTACAATATAGAAGATTTTTGTTTTGGGGTTTAGTTACGCTTTAAGGCCAAATGCATCCCATCCCAGTCTTTTTGTATGCTCAGGATGCACAGGTGCAGGGTCCTCCTGCCCACTACCTACAGCCTTTCCATGTCAGGCCAAAATACTTCTGTGGCTGAATGCTGAACTGAGTGAACTCACTTTTACAGGCTAATGCACTCAGGGACTTCTGCTTTGAACACAGAATACCTGCACCCCAAGCATACGTCACTAAATGAAGGTAGCACTCCATATAGTGTTCAGCCCTAGCAGATTTCACTCATTGACTTCCACAGGCTGCAGACAGCAGGGCTGGTCGCTGACACTATGCCTCCTAGGGACATGAAAGGACCTGTGCTAAGTGAACAGGGGCTAGACACCATGGGGTTGATTTACTAAAGCTGGAGAGTGCAAAATCTGGTGCATCTGTGCATAGAAACCAATCAGCTTCCAAGTTGTTTTTTTTTTGTCAAAGTTCAATTGAACAAGCTGAAGTTAGAAGCCGATTGGCTACCATGCACAACTGTCAGATGTTGCACTCTCCAGTTTTAGGAAATCAACCCCACATTGTGCATGTGGCCTACTACGCTAGATACATTCCAGGTGTATCAAAACAAAAAACAAAAAAAAAAGGCTTGGGTCAAGTTCATACTGCTCCAGTGCATTAACAAATGCACATGCAGCAAGGTTTTAATTCCCTATATTTTTCCCTAATAATAATAGTGTATTACTATTTTATAACTTTTTTTTTTAGGTTTTAGGATGTTAAGGTTATGGATTATTATTAATTTGCTATTGCAAGTATTTATGATTATTTTTACTTATTTGTGTTATTTTACAGTGATTAAATTATTATTATTAATAAAAATATACTAAATTATTATGAAGTGTTAGAAGGTTAATGTTAGGGGTTAATTATTTATTACATAGAATTTATAATTTTATTTACTTGTGTATTTAACATTTATTTATTCATTAGTATTATGATTATCACCCTAAAAAAAAAAAAAAAAAAAATTAATACATTAATAAAATACACTATTAATAAATAAAAAAATAAAAAGATGATGGAAAAGCTTAAGCAGAAAAACCTAGCAACAAATGATGCAACAGATGAAATGTGCAGCAGGTGCAGTGGGGAGCAGGCTGTGAAACAGCAGGAAGTCACATTTGGGATCCCACAATCAAGATGGCAGTGCCAGGAATCTTAAGACCAGCAAGGAGTAGGCCCAGGTGAAGACAGCACTGGACCCCTGGGCTGGTTTCTGTTCATTAAAAGTAAACAGCTACAGTATTTGTTTTTTTGTTTTTTAAATAAATGGCTGAAGTTCCTCTTTAATCACCCTGTTTATTCTAGGTATAGTTGTGCTCAAAACTTTGCATACCCTGGCAAAAATAGTTAGTTTTCTGGCATGATTAGTCATATTTTCAATCGCAATGCCAAAAATTGTCTTTTATTTAAGGATAGTGATCATATGAAGCCATTTATCACATAGTTTGGCTCCTTTTTAAATCATAATAACAGAAATCACCCAAATGGCCATGATCAAAAGTTTACATACCCTGGAATGTTTGGCCTTGGTACAGACACACAAGGTGACACACACGGGTTAAAATGGTAATTAAAAAGGTTAATTTCCCACATTATTATTATTAATTATACAGGATTTATATAGCACCAACAGTTTGCACAGTGCTTTACAACGTGAGGGCAAACAGGTCAGTTACAATACAATTCAATACAAAAGGAATCAGAGGGCCCTGCATCTGTGGCTTTTTAAATTGCAATTAGTGTCTGTGTATAATCAGTCAATGAGTTTGTTAGATCTCTTTTAGATGCAAAGAGCAGGCTAGATACTGAGCCATGGGGAGCAGAAAAGATCGGTCAAAAGGCCTGTGTATCATGATAATAGAACTTTATAAAGATGGAAAAGGATATAAAAAGCTATTGAAAGCCTTGAATATGCCAGTCAGTACTGTTCAATCACCTAAGAAGTGGAAAGTTCAGGGATCTCTTGACACCAAGCCAAGGTCAGGTAGACCAAGAAAGGCCACAACTGCCAGAATAATTGTTCAGCATACAAAGAAAAACTCACAGGTAACCACAGGAGAAATACAGACTGCTCTGGAAAAAGTATGGCTGTTTCAAGGAACACAATACAATATTTGAACAAAAATGAGCTGCATGGTCTAGTTGCCAAAAAGAAACCTTTAATTTGCCAATGCCACAAAATCCCAGTTGCGATATGCCTGACAAAACCTTAACATGCCTCACCGCTTCTGGCACACTGTAATCTGGAGTAATGAGAACAAAATAGAGTTTTATGGCCAATACCATAAGCACTGTGTTTGGAGAGGGGTCAACAAGGCCTATAGCAAGAAGAATACCATCCCCACTATGAAGCACGGTGGTGGATCTCTGATGTTTTGGGGTGTGTGAGCTAAAATGCACATGGAATCTTGGCAAGATGAATGCAACATGTTATCAGAAAAGGCTGGCAGACAATTTGCATTTTTCTGCACAAAAGCTGTGCATGGGACATTCTTGTATTTTCCAGCATGACGATGACCCTAAGCACAAGGCCAAATTAACCCTCTAGTGGTTACAGCAGGAAAAGGTGAAGGTTCTAGAATGGCCATCAGTGTCGTATGACCTTAATATCATCGATCCACTCTAGGGAGATCTCAAACTTGCGGTTCATGCAAGAAGACCAAAGACGTTGCATGACCTGGAGGCATTTTGCCAAGATGAATGGGCAGCTATGACACCTGCAAGAATTCAGGGGCTCAGGCAACCATTACAAAAGACTGCATGCTGTCATTGATGCCAAAGGGGGCAATACACAGTATTAAGAAATAAGGGTATGAAGACTATCAAAAAAGGGTCAGTTAATTTGTTGTCATGTTTTGAATGATTGTGTCATTCTGTTATGACCTTCTTTTCACAAGAAATAAAAAATTTTTTTTTTCCTGCTCACTCATGATTTCTTTGAAAATGATATATACCAGGGTGGATAAAAATCAATGATTTTTTTAAAAAAAAGTAAAAAAAAAAAAAAAAAAAAAAAAAAAAAAAAAAAAAAAAAAATAGGATTTTTTAAATTTAAATCGGATTTTTTTTATTTAAAATCGGATTTTTTTTATTTAAATTGGATTTTGAGGAAAATATATTACCACCCAAAGTTTTTATTTCATCATGAAATAAAGATTAGTTTTTTAATTATGTAGAATAAGGCTGTATATGTTTAATTTTTTTGGTAAATAAATTCCATTAATCCATTCACAATGTCATGCTCTTCCAGGGGTTTTTGTAAGATTATTGGGCAGTTTCTCTGCCTACAAAGGTATTGTCACAGATGCTTGGTTTACTTTTGCAGTTCTCAAAACTGAATTTGACTCAGCGGAGATCACATGCCTCTTCTTCACAGCAAAAATGTGATAACATGAACAGAGTTAAGAAAAAGACCTTAATCCTAACTTCTACAAACCTATGAATACAGAATCAACCCCTTCAGTGCTAAGTTTCAAGAAGTTCAGTGAATAGAATAGAAACAATATTTTTCTGATTGTTTGGGGTGGAATAGATCTGCACAAGAAGAAAGTGAAACTAAGTGTGAGGAGGAAGGGGCTGACAGTCTAAGTTTCTTAAAATATATAGATTTTGTTTAGCCAAATTAGTTAACAAACATGGATGTTTGTTTAAGCAAATCACATATGCTGGAATGTTATTGTTTCAGTTGAATAAATCTATTTAAATTGTTATTATTAAGGTAATGATTATTTTTCTCCTTCCTAAGTACAACAGAAAAGTTGTCCAAATATAAATGATTAACCTATTAAACTGGGGATAAAAAAATATGAAAAGTTGTTATTCTAAAAATCATCTACTTGCATATTAAAGTTATACCAGCAAGAATTAGTCTTTATGTAGAAAACTAGGATTTAAATCAAGCCTTACTGACTAGTGATTTAAATCAGTTTGATTTAAATCAAATCCACCCTGGTATATACTGTATCAATTCTCCAAGGGTGTGCAAACATTTGAATACAACTCAATGTATATAGGGTAGTGGTGCACTGAAATGAAATCTGGTGCCAAAACCAAAAAGTCAGGATGCACTTGTCCGAAAAACCATTTTTAAATTTTTTTTTTTCAAATGCAATTTTTTGGGGAAAAAAAATACACTTTAATGAATAAAAAAAAAAATTTACAATACATACCCCATTTTTTTGTGTAAAATATAAAAGAGGATGTTAATGGTCATGCTTTAAAATTGCGATTGCTCATGGAATGGCGCTAAAGTACGGTACTTAAAAATCTCCATGGGCGACGCTTTAACAATTTCTACAGGTTACCAGTTTACAGTTACAGAGGGGGTATAGTGCTAAAATTATTGCTCTTCCTCTGACGTCCGTGGCGATATCTCACATGTGTGGTTTGAACACCGGTTACATATGTGGGCGTGGCTATTTTTCTTACACTGTCCCTTTCATTTTTTTTTTGATCGCTATTATTCCTAGCACAAGGAATGCAACCATCCCTTGTGATAGAAATAAAAATGACAGATCCTCTTTATGGAGAGATCTGGGGTCAATAAGACCCCACATCTCTCCTCTACAATGTAAAGCATTAGATTAAAAAAAAGGGCCTTATTTACAAGGTGCCAGAACCGTAAGTGACGTTGTTCCGGTCCTCCAAGGGCATAGAGATGAGTGGAAGCCATCTTTCCTTTACTGATCTCTATGCCCAGCTGCCGGGAGCGTTAGAATGGATTCTCAGGTAAGCCTGAGAACCACCAGAAGGTGGTGGCGGCGGGGCTATTTTCGGCACCTGTATTTTCATATCGGCCAAAGGCAATTTTGTTTCGTTTCGTCCGCTGCAATTTTGGTGCATTCCTAATGTGGGGCCTCAGCTTAAGATCAAGAGTATGCACCATCTAATCATTCAACTCTCAAATATCTGCTTCTTCTGCTCACTGAAGTTCTGCCATTTGACAGCTGAATGGCAGAAGAAAGAAGCAGCATTTTAAAGCACATAGTATCTAAACCCTAAAACAAATCAAAGGAAAACTGGCCCAAAATAGTAGTAGTTCTACTTCTGGTGATACCACATATATGTGTTATTTGTTCTTTGTATCAGGGCCAAGAAACACAAATATGCATTTTGTTTTGTTTTTTTTTTGTCCTACGTAAACAAGCTGACACTGCTACTAACTGATACTGACACTCACTAAACTAGGTCAACCCCTGATTTTTTTTTTTATGCAGACTCTCTCTAGAGAAGAGGAAAATATACAATGTATCTTTTTCTCTTTCTTCACCACTGTGAAGGTCTGCTGCAGTGCTGATTCTCCTGTGATCACTGTGACTAATTAGTGATCACAAGCTCAGGAGTGAGTTCTTCCAGATCGTTAGAACAAGACCCCGATCTGTCAATGACAGCTTGGTCCTAGGCCTCGTTCACACCATATGTGCATAAAAACTGATGGAAAAAAAAAAAACACACAGATTTCCCTTGCAGAGACACGAGTGTACAAGTTTCCATGAGCATTTTAACACTGCTGTTGCATCAGTGTTTTTTTTTTCTGCAGAAATATGTAGCAAATTATCTTCAAGAGCACCTAGAAAATATATACGCCCTGTTTACACCACAATGTTGATGTTACGTCAGTTTTTTTTCTGCGCAGAGAACTGCAGACACGTTACAGATTTCTGCGCAGAAAAAAATCCACACATTGTACTAGTGTTGTGAACAGGGAACATAGAGAACAATTATCTTTTTATTGTGCTCTTACAGAATACGCTCAGAAAAATGCACATCTCTGCACATGGTGTAAATGAGGCCTTAGTGCTGGGAGTGCGCTATATGCGGCACCCAGGAATAAAGCCTACTTCCTGGATGATGAATATATGTAATGCAGTCGTGGGGTGGGTGGGGGATGGGGGAATCTTCCTCACTTCATCCACATCGCATTGGTGTTTACATTTTTAATGCTTTCAGTTGAGCTCACAGAAAGGTACAGGAAAAGGACCCTGAATTCCTGGCAAGATTGACAAGTATTCTCTGTATTTACTGACAATGTTCTTAGACTTTAAATAAAATAATGTATCACCACATCCAACGACTGGTAAGCTGTATTATATTATTTTTGGCCATTTGGTTAGGCATGCTTTAAATACATTTTTTGGCTTAACCTAAAAGATTTATGGTTGCAAGTATGCATGTTACAGATTAGCCAAGAAACTAGATTAGCCTTTTAACAGATATATGGAGACTAATAGGCATTAGTTACGTGTACACACGACTGAAGCCATGAAGTGAAGGAATGCTTCAGTTAAAGAAAATATGAACAAAACAATGAGGGGTGGGAGAGCACGGTGGTCCACCAAATAGTGACATGACAATAAAAGGTTGTCCTATGCCTAGTACACATGAGAATATCAGACGAATGAGTGTCAATTTTTTTGCATGCTAGTCTCAAAATGAATATGTTACTAAAGTTATGAAAAACCTCTTAAAACAGATTATAACTTCGGAAGTGATGTAATGTATTCTTTCGTTTCTGAGCATGGCCTTGTTCACTCGATTCTTTTCGTACATATACTAGACTAGTTATATGAAAATAGTTTGTTCTGTTATGCTACGAGAAAAATTTTCAGGCTTCGATCTTTTCGTATAAACTGTTGTGATTGGCTCTGGAAAGATTTGTATTAATCAGATCAGATGTTTGCTCCAAATGCGTTTCTATTTTTTGTCTGATTTTCTCATTGTGTGTATACTAGGCTTTAAGCTCAGAATAAGTACACGAGTCTTTAGAAAACCAATACTTTCTGCATTGCTAGTTAAAGCAAAAATAAATAATCTAAATAAATAATTTAGATAAAAAAAACACAAAAAACAAAATCGCCCATCCACATTTGAGTGAAACTAAATATTACCTGCTCCTCCCAATAAAAAAACTAAAATTAACACAAATTCAAACCAAAAATGCACATAAATACAATGGAAAATGCGCAAAAGAAATCACTGAAACATCTAGGGCAGCACAGTGGCTAAGTGGTTAGCACTTCTACCTGGAAGCACTAGGGTCGTCGGCTTGAACCCCAGCCAAGGCACTACCTGTCTGTATAGACTTAAAATCTAGCACCCAGGAAGTGGCATGTTAAAGTGCATAAAATGTGTAAAGGATTCCGTTTAATTTAGCTGCTGTGGATTAAAACAAGTACTATATAGCCAAAACACTGAGTATAAAAGCTAATTTCTGAAATAAACCACACTGCTCAAAACCTTCATAAACAAAATATGATCATAACTGACATGCTAAAGGAATACCAAATAACATTAAGATTAAGTAGTCATATAAACCGCGAATAAATCCAGTTAAAAAGTTCCAGGTAAAAAAAGTGCTCGTGCAGGTGTAAATAAAAACAGGTACTCCACTTCTCAGTGCCTCCAGTGTTCCCAAACAGACACTTACCACAAGTTGCTGACCTACTATTGCTAGTCAGGCCAGCAGCACTTGTGTTTGGGGATAAACCCTTGAGTCTCCAATGGCTTGTTCCTATGGGTCCCTCTCAGATGGTGTACCGTCATGCATGCAAATAAAATACCAGGGAGGATCTTATAATGTAAAAAGGGTCAATTTTATTAAAACACATGAAAGTATTAAACAAAAAATTCACACATTTGTAGGTGCCTATAAGAACACTAGGTATGTATGGCTTGCAAGGGAGGAAAAGATGGCCACGGATGTGCATATGTAAGAAACCAGCATGTGCTCCAACAGGAGGATATGACGTCGCTGGAAGTGACAGCTCGCAGACCGCACCTCGATCAGTTTTGTCCTGACTGGACTTATTCAGGAAGTTGATTTACAGCCATTGTAGTGATATTTATACCCAGTCTTAACCCTTAATGTTCCCAATGAAAATTAACCCCCATAAATGTACATAACCGTTGCCAGTTCACATATACATTATCACGTGGTGCATGGAGCATACGATGTAGATGTGAAACAGACCTCAGAGTTTGCAATTTCAAAATAATTAAATACACATTTAGTTAACACAATAAGTCCAATTAAAATGTTAATTACGGGGGTTAATTTTCATTGCATACATTAAGGGTTAAGACTAGGGGTATAAATACCATTACTAACATGGCCGTAGATAAACTTCCTGAAGATGCCCAATCAGGACGAAACCAGTCAAGGTGCGGTCTCCGAGCTGATGTCACGTCTGGCAAAATCATATCTTCCCGTTGGAGCACATGCTGGTTTATTGCACATGCACAGCAGTGGCCATCTTTTCCTCCCTATGCAAGCTAAACATACCCAGTGCCAGTTCTTATAGGCACCTACAAATGTGAGCGTGACATTTTTTTTACAATGCTTCTGTGTGTTTTAATAAAATCGCTACCAGATCCTCCCTGGTATTTTATTTGCATGCATGATGGTACACCATCTGATAGGGACCATAGGAAGAAGCCATAGGAGACTCAAGGGTAAATCCCCAAATATAAATGCTACTGCCCTTACTAGCAGTAGTAGGTCAACAACTTGTGTGAGTGCCTCTCTGCATAGGTACATTGGAGGCACTGAGAAGTGGAGCATCTGTTTTGTTTAACCTGCAAAAATCACTTTATTTATCTAGGACTTTTTACTTGGATTTATTCACGTGTATATGATTACCTAGTCTTAATGTTATGTTGTGCTACCTGCCTGGAGTTTGAATATTCTCCCTGTGCCAGTGTGGGTTTCCTCCAGGTACTCTGGCGTCCTCCCACACTCCAAAAGACATGCTAGTAGGTTAATTGACCTAAGTATGTGTATGTATGACAGAGTTAGATACCTTAGATTGCAAGCTCCTGGAGGGCAGGGACTGCATTAAATGTACAATAGATATGTAAATTGACAGGGGGACATTAATATGAATTAGTACAGGAGAGCTAGAAAGGGTGCATTTTCGGCACCTGTATTGCTGCTTATTTTCATATTGGCTAAAGGCAGATAGGGGTATTTTTGTCCAAAACTTTTCGGCCACCAAAAGTTCAGTGCATCCCAACATCCTGTACACTCTGCTGTTAAGCCAGTCGTAGATGGGTCAAGATTTGGCTGGTTTAGCAGGAACCAACCAAGATTTGATCCATCTCTGGACTGGCTGGTTGTGCTAAAGTCAATTGATCGATCAACTTCAGTACAGCCAGCCTGTCAAGTGTTTTCATCCAATCACTGCCGACAGCTATAGCTGCCAGCAGTGATCATTGTGTTCTTCCGGCAGGGAAGGCTACCCAACAGCAGAACACAACAGCGATGCGGGAGGGATTACCCCATCAACACTGACTGTGTTGGAGGAACGGAGCAATTTTCTTCCCTTCCACCCGTTGTGGAAGGAAAGAATTGCATAATGTGAGCTGCTTTAGCCTTGGTATTGTTCCTGCCCAGTTCTCTGGACTACTGAACATCTCCCTCTGTGTTATGATGATGGAGAAGGTTTTCTGTAGTTCCAGTACTGCCTGTCCTAGGAAAAATGCTACCCCTCCATTGATATAGTACAGGGAGTTCTGTCATGCTAGGACATGAAGCATAGGGCTGGATTACCAGGTGAAAAAGGAAAAGGACAAAAGAATAAGTGTTCTTTTCCTGAAACTGCACTTGTTCATTAAAGATTTCTTCTACAACATGAACCTACAGAGTTGTAGAGCGGGAAAAGTAAGTATTGAACACGTCACTATTTTTCTCAGTAAATATATTTCTAATGGTGTTATTAACATGAAATTTTCACGACATGTTGATAACAACCCATGCAATCCATGCATACAAAGAAACCAAAACAAATACGTTCAGAAGAAGCTCTGTGTAATAACATGGAATGACAAGGGGAAAAAAAAAAAAGTATTGAACTCATGAAGGAAGGGAGGTGCAAAAAGAAATGGAAAGTCAAGACACCAGCTGAAATCAGAAATTAGAAAGCAATCCTGCAAATTAATATCAGCTGGTTCAGTCACAGCTGATTGCCTATAAAAAAGGTGTCTCATTAACCAGTTGCCGCCTGGCCTATGGCCAGATGGCAGCCGGGCCAACAGCTCGTCCCTCCGGGTGGAGGCCATATGAAGTCCTTTCAGGCATTCACAGTGTGCCTGCCTGCAGGACCGCTCTGCGGCGTGATCTGTCATGGCCCTGTACCTTGTACACGGCCGATAACAGATCGGTGTACCGGTCCCGTTGCCAGTACCATGTGACCTGCTGTGACCAATCACAGCACATGACAGTTGTATACAATGGATAGCTTCCTTTCATGCCCTCCATTGTATACAAGTGTGTCTAGCTGTGAATGGTCACAGCGATCACATGCACAAGCTGGGCCAATCACAGCCCATCTGCGTCATGTGATTAGCCGTGGCCAAATCACAGCTAAGCGAAGAAAAAAAAACAAACAAACATTAATTCAGGTAAAATGCTTGCTTATAGCAAAGTAATTATTTGCTATAAGCAAATTGTGTAAAAAAAAAAAAAATACTGATCACTTCCCCAAAGTAGTACAATGTTACTATGGTAACATTATACTACTTTGGTCATAGTGCAATATGAAAAAAAAACATAAAAAAACCCCAAAAATTATAAAAGAAAAAAAAATTATTTTTTTTTCCGTACTGTCACCAGTCAGTGTCCCTGATCACCGCCATGCCAGTTATGTGATGATGCTGTACTGCACCAGTGACAGTATGTAAAAAAAAAGAAAAAAAAAAAAAAAAAGTGAAATGTTTTTTAAATTTGTTCCATTTTCCGAAAAATGACAAAAAAAAAAAATCACAACTTCAAAAAAACTCGCCATGCCTCTTATGAAATACGTCGGACTGTCGACTTTGCAAAAAGTCGTCATTTGGGGGATATCTGTACTGTTCTGACATTCTTGGACCTCAAGAAATTAGATTGGCCATCAGTACTTCAGGATTGATCAATTTTCAGATATAACCCATAGTTTGTGAACTCTATAAAACTTTCCTACAAACTAAATAATACATCCTAATTTTATTTTATTTTTTTCACCAAAGAAATGTAGTAGAATAGATCTTGGCCTAATTTTATGAACAATTACTTATTTGCAAACTTTTATAACAGAAAGAAAAAGGTGTTATTTTTCAAAAATTTCAGTATTTTTTTTTGTTAATTTAGCAAAAAATAAAAACCCCAGTGGCGATTAAATACCACCAAAATAAATCTCCAGTTGTGTGGAAAAAAAATGATAAAAATTTCATATGGCTACAGTGTTGCATGACCGCACAATTGTCATTTAAAGTGTAACAGTGCTGAAAAGTGAAAACTGGCCTGGGCAGGAAGAGGGTAAAAGTGCCTAGTACGCAAGTGGTTAGCCAATGTAGAATTATTGCCATTTATACTGCATTTAAAGTTTATTTACATTGTTTATTGCTGAATTGCTAATCCAGTTATTGATTCTAGTTAGTGGTATAGAATCTGATTTTTTTTTTTTTCTTGGGCATAGCTATTACTCTGCCTAGTAGATTGTGTCCTAATTTACCTGCTAGGTGCTTATGTATGTTCAAACTGCCATTTATTCTAATTCTGTATTAATAGCATGTTTACTACAAAAGCTCTAGTTGTGTGAAGAAAATAAAATTTTAGTTTTGGTACAGTGTTGCATGACCACGCAATTGTCAAAGTCTGAGAGCGCTGAAACCTGAAAAATGGCCTGGGCAAGAAGGGGGTAAAAGTGCCTGGTATGGAAGCAGTTAAAGAGCTCTCTCAAGACCTTCACAGCATTATTGTTGCAAAACATACTGATGGCATTGGTTACAGAAGGATTTCTAAACTTATGAATGTTACAGTGAGCACTGTTGGGGCCATAACCCATCAAGTGGAAAGAACATAATTTCACCATAAACAAGCCACGACCAGGTGCTACTCACAAAATTTCTGAAAGAGGAGTAAAAATAATTATCAGAAGAGTTGTTCAAGAGCCAAGTAGTATAGTATCACGATAAAACCCTCCCGACAAGGGGGGCAATATCGTTTTAATGGACAATGACAAATATGTTGCTACATGTAAGGATATCTTATCCAATACAGATTGGTATAGGGAAGTGCCCAGATCTCTTTGTGATACCTTCAATAGAGAGTTATATCACCTTGTTGATGAGGCCTACCACAGCAGAGTAATTTCCAGAACCATCTGGGAACTTCTCAGAACCAGTTTTCCCAGAATAGCCACATTCTAGGAGTAAGAATCAAGCCAGTCCCCCTGGTAGACCAAACATTTCTGGCAGAGGGGCCCTAACTGAAAACCTTAGCCAGATGATGGACAATTATCTCAGACCTTTTGTCTCTAGTCTACCCTCCTTGGTTTGTGACACCATTCACTTGCTTCAAATTCTAGAGAGAATTCATGTTGATACAGATATGGTATTAGTCACCATTGACGTTGAGAATCTCTACAGCTTGATGCCACACACCAAGGGATTGTCAGTTATTCATAATGTACTTTCCCAAAGAAGTCATCATGATTTTGCTATGAACGAGTTTGTCCTACAGGCCCTTGATTATATACTTAGGCATAATGTTTTCTCCTTTGACTGCTCCCACTACCTCCAGGTACAGGGCATGTCTATGGGCACATGTTGTGCCCCTTCCTATTCCAATCTGTACCTGGGAGAGTGGGAGTGTAAACTGTTATCTGATGATCATTTTTCAATGTATGTGGGCCACATTTTTTCCAGGCACCGCTACATCGATGACTTTCTTATTCTGTGAAACGGTCCTACTGATCTCCAACACCAGTGCTTGGCCTTTATGAACAATAATGAATACAACCTACATTTTACCATGACATATAGTCTTTCAGATGTCACCTTTTTGAATGTTCACATCCGTAAAGGTGCTCATGGTGTCCTGTCTAGCGAACGGTTTCGTAAACCCACTGCAGGAAACACTATTCTCAATGCGACTAATTTTCATCCTAAACCCTTCATCATGTTTATACCATACAGCCAATATCTACGAACAAAACTGAATTTTCCAGACAATAAATCATTTCGCAGAGAGGCTGATCTGTTACGATCATGCTTACTTGAACGAGGTTATACCAATACCTCCCTAAAGAAAGCCTACAGAAGGGTCTGTTCTATACCTTGACAAAATTTACTGTTTTCAAAGAGAGACGACAAACAGGAATCCACCACTAGAATCATCACAAAATATTCGGCCCAACAGAATCAAATTAGGCAGATCTTGAAGAGGTATTGGTGTTTATTTACTATGGATCAACCAGTAGGCACTTTTGTGCCTATTGAACTCAATATTACCTATAGACGCGTTCCATCCTTGAGGGACAAGCTCGTTCATAGTGAATTCCTGGGAGAATCCAGAGGTGACCCATGCAAATGAATGGGAACATTTCGATGTGTGTCCTGTGCCTACTGTTCTGTTATGGACATGTCAACCTTCTCAATGGGACAATTTTACATCTCAGACATTATGTCACCTGTAAACCGTCAGGGGTGGTGTATCTTCCCACTTGTGAATGTGGTTGTTTCTATGTAGGGAAAACCAAAATGGAGTTCTGGAAACATATGTACAGACATTTAGCGACAGTACGTAAACAAGATCCAGATTTTCCATTAGGGCGTCATGCTGCTCTGGTTCATGGCACACACACCCCTACTATATGCCTTTTGGCATTGGACAGGATCCACTTCAGATCCAGAGGGGGTGATTTTAACAAATCCCTCCTCCAACGTGAACTGTGGTGGATCTATACTCTCAATGCCACTGAACCCCCTGGCCTCAATGAGGCCTTTAGTTTAAAACCATTTCTTGAGGGCTTCAGATCGGGTGGATGTGAATTAAATATGTAATTACAGTAATTAATAATGATCCACATAGGGGCCTTTTTTCACTGTATGTTGAGTGTTAGATTCCTTGCATTTACATATGTATTATTGGGTATGTGTTGTCACCATTTCCATATTTCTGTAAATGTTTGGACATCTCTGTATATGAAATCAAAATATTGTGTTTCACTTAATATCCCAAATATACACATCCTGCTTTCTTCATATGCATGCACGTGCTTCCTTATATTAATATCTCAAATCAAAAAATTTTTTTTTTACAATCTGCAATGGTCCTTTTTTCTTTTGGATTCTCTCCCCCTTTTTGGTTTTCTGCATGGCGCGCGCGGGTCCCTCTCAGTGTTGTGGGCTCTCCCCCCCACACCGCCTATATAATACCCACTACTCCTACTTCTATGACTTCCTTGCTGAGCATACCTCTGTTGTGACTATCATACTGCCATGACCAGGTATTTTGTTAGGTTTGTTTCACCATATCCCAGTTGCTTTTTGCTCTACTGGGATACCCTGTGACACAGATGTATACTTTTTGTGGACACCAGTTATTCTATCTCAGTTGCCATATGTTTTATTGGGATACTTTATAATATAGACATACAGTCAGGTCCATAAATATTGGGACATGGACACAATTCTAACATTTTTGGCTCTATACACCACCACAATGGATTTGAAATTAAACAAACAATGTGCTTTAACTGCAGACTGTCAGCTTTAATTTGAGGGTATTTATATCCAAATCAGGTGAACGGTGTAGGAATTACATCAGTTTGCATATGTGCCTCCAACTTATTAAGAGACCAAAAGTAATGGGACAATTGGCTTCTCAGCTGTTCCATGGCCAGGTGTGTGTTATTCCCTCATTATCCCAATTACAATGAGCAGATAAAAGGTCCAGAGTTCATTTCAAGTGTGCTATTTGCATTTGGAATCTGTTGCTGTCAACTCTCAAGATGAGATCCAAAGAGCTGTCACTATCATTGAAGCAAGTCATCATTAGGCTGAAAAAACAAAACTAACCCATCAGAGAGATAGCAAAAACATTAGGGGTGGCCAAAACAACTGTTTGGAACATTCTTAAAAATAAGGAACGCACCGGTGAGCTCAGCAACATCAAAAGACCCGGAAGACCACGGAAAACAACTGTGGTGGATGACCGAAGAATTCTTTCCCTGGTGAAGAAAACACCCTTCACAACAGTTGGCCAGATCAAGAACACTCTCCAGGAGGTAGGTGTATGTGTGTCAAAGTCAACAATCAAGAGAAGACTTCACCAGAGTGAATACAGAGGGTTCACCACAAGATGGAAACCATTGGTGAGCCTCAAAAACAGGAAGGCCAGATTAGAGCTTGCCAAACGACATGTAAAAAAGCCTTCACAGTTCTGGAACAACATCCTATGGACAGATGAGACCGAGATCAACTTGTACCAGAGTGATGGGAAGAGAAGAGTATGGAGAAGGAAAGGAACTGCTCATGATCCTAAGCATACCACCTCATCAGTGAAGCATGGTGGTGGTAGTGTCATGGCGTGGGCATGTATGGCTGCCAATGGAACTGGTTCTCTTGTATTTATTGATTATGTGACTGCTGACAAAAGCAGCAGGATGAATTCTGAAGTGTTTCTGGAATATTATCTGCTCATATTCAGCCAAATGCTTCACAACTCATTGGACGCCGATTCACAGTGCAGATGGACAATGACCCAAAGCATACTGCAAAAGCAACCAAAGAGTTTTTGAAGGGAAAGAAGTGGAATGTTATGCAATGGCCAAGTCAATCACCTGACCTGAATCCGATTGAGCATGCATTTCACTTGCTGAAGACAAAACTGAAGGCAAAATGCCCCAAGAACAAGCAGGAACTGAAGACAGTTGAAGTAGAGGCCTGGCAGAGCATCTCCAGGGATGAAACCCAGCGTCTGGTGATGTCTATGCGTTCCACACTTCAGGCTGTAATTGACTGCAAAGAATTTGCAACCAAGTATTAAAAAGTGAAAGTTTGATTTATGATTATTATTTTGATTCCTTAACAAGTGGGAGGCACATATGCAAACTGTTGTAATTCCTACACCGTTCACCTGATTTGGATGTAAATACCCTCAAATTAAAGCTGACAGTCTGCAGTTAAAGCACATCTTGTTCGTTTCATTTCAAATCCATTGTGGTGGTGTATAGAGCCAAAAATGTTAGAATTGTGTCCATGTCCCAATATTTATGGACCTGACTGTATACTCTCTTCTGACACAATTTAATATTTTGTTTACTACGTGCTCTACAAATATCAGCTCTATGATACAAGTTCTGTGGATTTAGTCCATCGCAGCATCTTTATTTTATTATTACCCATCATAATATTTTCTAAAAACCTTGGTCTGTATCTCAATATATATGGTTTCTGGTTTGGTGTGTCAAACCTTAGTTGATGTTTATACTTCACATGTCTGGGGATCCTAGATCACATGGTGCAATGTGATGCACCTCTGTGGTAGGTGTGTGTCCATTCCTAGAAACCTCACTGGCCAGATTAGAGGATATCTTCCCTTCCCCCTACCTATACAACACCCACTACTCAGTCATTTATTCTATGACTTCCTTGCTGAGCATACCTCTGCTGTGACTGCTATGACCAGGCACTTTAAGTTGTTTCACCTTACCCAAGTTGCTCTTTGCTTTACTGTGACATAGATGTATACTCTTTGTGGACACCATCTACTTTATCCCAGTTGCCCTATGCTTTATTGGAATACTTTGTGACATAGATATATACTCTTTGCTGACACAATCTAGCATTTTGTTTACTATGTGTTCTATAAATGTCAGCTCTAAGATTCAAGTTCTGTTGATTTAGTTCACCGCAGTCTCCTTATTTTACTATTACCAATCATAAGATTTTCAAAAAAATCTTGTTCTGTATTTCAATGTATATGGCCACTGGTTTGGTGTGCCATAACTTTGTTGATGTTTATACTTCATATAGATTATCCTTTCCTTAGAGTGGTGCCCCACTGGGATCCTTGCAGTAACCCCTTCAGAGCTGGAGATGTGAATTTAAAGGTCTTACGCTGATTTTGGCTAGACTGCCTCTCCTTTGTGGATGTCTATTTTTGAATCAAGTTACATAGATACACCTACTAATTGTAAGCTTTTGCAATCATGGAGGCATATGCTTGCAAAACTCCCCCTCCCCTTTCCCCTTGTCCTTTTTCCCCCGTTTTTTTCTCCTACTTACTTGATTGTATGTAATTAGTGATGTGACATTATTGTATTTTAGCATCATTATACCAGTAATTTCCCCTGAAGGAACTCCATTCCGAATCATGTTGGGAATTATGGGAAGATTTTATTATCGCCAAGCAAGACATGTATCTATATTGTTCCATTTCCAAATACACTTGGGTACATGCTGGCTTAATTAATTTGTGTATCATATTGTATTGTATTTTACCTTTGTCCCATTGGCCATTTTTTTGGAATGAATAATAAAGATTGATTACTTGTTTAATATATTTCATGTTTCATATCTTCTGCCTCTAAAGTCCCCTGGGGAAATCTTTGACCTCTTGGTCGCCTTTCTTTTGTTCAAGAGCCAAGGACCACATGTGGAGAGCTTCAGAAAGACCTGGAATTAGCAGGTACAATTGTTTCAAAGAAAACAATAAATAATGCACTCAACTGCCATGGCCTGTATGCATGCTCATTACGCAAGACTCCACTGCTGAAGAAAAAGCATGTTGAAGCTCGTTTAAAGTTTGCTGCACATTTAGACAAGCCTGTGAAATACTGGGAGAATATAGTCTGGTCAGATGAGACTAAAGTTGAACTCTTTGGATGCCATAATACACACCATGTTTGGAGGTCAAATGGCACTGCACATCACCCCAAAAACACCATACCAAAGGTGAAGTTTGGAAGAGGGAACATCATGGTGTGGGGCTGTTTTTCAGCATACGGTACTGGCAGACTTCATGTTATTGAAGGAAGGATGAATGGAAAAATTATAAAAATCTGCTGCCATCTACCAGGATGATGAAGATGAAATGAGGGTGGACATTTCAGCAAGACAATGATCCCAAACACAAAGCCAAGGAAACTCTCAATTTGTTTCCAAAAAATAAAAATGCTAAAATGGCCCAACCAATCACCTGACTTAAATCCAATAGAAAATCTATGGAAAGGATTAAAGATCAGAGTTCATAGAAGAGGCCCACGGAACCTTCAAGAGTTGAAGACTGTGTGGACGAATGGGCCAAAAAATCACATCTGAGAAATGCATGTGACTAGTTTCTCCATACAGTAGGCATCTTGAAGCTGTCATTACCAAAAGATTTTGTACCAAGTATTAAATAAATTTAATTTAGCTTGTTCAATACTTTTTCCCTGAGTCATTCAATTTTATTACACATTTCTGAACTTATTTGTTTTGGTTTCGTTATATGTATGGGTTGTTTCGGACATGAAAATTTCATGTCGATAGCACCTTTAGAAATATATTTAATGAGAAAAATGGTGACATATTCAATACTTATTTTACTTGCTGTATAGAGATAGGTGAAATTCCAATATATAAAGACAAAGGACCTGGATGTTGGCTAGGTTACATGATGGCATCACAAATAGACAATCTGTAAAATGATGTCTTTTCTCCATCAAAGTAATTTGGTATAAGAGGCTACTGCATCGAACATTGTTCTTTACAATGAATGTAAGCGCCAGAAATCACTAGCATTTGAGCAAGTTGTGGACATCTAATAAACGCTTACAGTAACCACCTACTGCCATCAATACAAAAAAACAACCCCACACACAAATTGTCAAGCGCTAATCCACGTTTTGTCCACAGGTATACATTCTGAACTCCTGCTCAGTTTAAATTTACATACGAGCTCCGCTGAACTGTTCTTCAACATCAAATCTGGGGATTTAGAAACAAGGCTTCTATAGTCTACCTAGGTTTTCACTATCCTCCTGACTCAAGGAAACTGCTGATCACTATTCAGGTAACATGTCTGACAAAAACAAGGATTAGCGCACTTAGTGATAGCCCAATGTTTGCCCACAAACTCAGGGCTGCCAGCAGGCATCCATCCATCCATCATAATACTTAACCAGAGCCAACATTGTGCAGTGACAAGGTACACTCAATCATTGACAAAAGCTCTTTTTTTTTTCTTTTTACACAGACTCAGTTACTGAAATTTGCTTTAGAAATCTCATAAACACATACGTCAAACTCGGATTCTGCAGCAGCACTGGAAAGCTGCTGCCACACCCCTTTGTTTACAATACATGGGATTCCCCAATATCCATTACCAACAACGCACCACTAATGATACTTATGAATTGAACAAAGCCTGATACAATAAAATACATATTTATGTAGTATAATCATTCTTGACCACAACAAGATGCATTAAAGCCTAACTCCAGGTAACTAAAAAGTTACCCCTTGCAGTGAAGCTTTGCCCACACTGCAAGGGTTAACTGCCCATTCAGAACAATAAAAAGGAACAATTAGGGCTCATTTAGGGACAGTTCACACCACAATGTCTGCACTCCCCCCACACTCCAGCGGTCTAGGATCCTGATGTTATCAAGACCAAAGCAAGGTCCATAGTCCTGCAATGGATGTGATGACACTGAGGTGACAGTCCACCACAAAAGCATGAAGAAAAGCTGTCTGCTGAGGGGGTGGAGTATCAGATAAGTAAAAGTCTTTCTGCTACCCCCATACAAAACAAGCAATTAACCCTTGCAATACAAGCACAGCCCCATTGCAAGGGATCATTTTAAAATTTTCCCACAGTTGGTCTTTAAAGGAACCCAAGTCACCATGCCTTGCACATCAATGTAAACAATGTAGTTAAAAGGCACCCATAGTCAGTGTTCCTTTATTTCTTCAAACCCACACTACACAGAAAACAAAGAATACATATAATTTTTTATCACCTCTGACACTTCTGGAAGCATCAGAGGCCATGAGTGTTGAAGCACTGCATTTGTTCCCCATTGCTTATGTCAACCGTGGTCTTCAAAGTAGCCAGCCACTGTGCGATCTGCAAAGAATGCCAATGCAGAATACAATCAGCTTCCAACGCAACAGCCAGGCCAAGGAGAGGGGAGCAGCTGCAGTGCACCAGCATGCACAAGCTCTGTCAGATGCTGAGCATGCTACAGCACAGCAGATTCTCCCCCCTCCTTGGCCCCTATGTCAACCCAAAGACTCAATGGGGTTTATTTACTAAAGCCGGAGAGTCCAAAATCAGACTCCCTTCTGCATAGAAACCAATCAGCTTCCAGGTTTCATTGCCAAAGCTTCATTGAACAAGCTGAGGTTAGAAGCTGATTGGTTTCTATGCAGAAGGGAGTCCGATTTTGGACTCTCCAGCTTTAGTAAATAAACCCCAATGAGTCTGGGTACGCCCCCCACAGTCTTTGCAGATGATTAAAAAATAAGCACAGATATCAGCACACTGGGGGAGCAAAATTAATAAATAATGGCTACTTATCAGTACGAGTGAATTCACCTCCTATGCAGTGTTAACAGGGTCTCTTTAACCCCTTGGTGTAGGCTTTTTAAAGCTTACCTAAGTCCAACAGTTTCCAAAAACAGTTCTATTCAAAATATGCCTCTGGTGAAAACTGTCACAGTTGCCAGTGTGCTTATGTCAGCTCTCAAATGAACTTTCAAGCCATCAAAAGGCTGGTGTGATATCTGATCACATGTAGAGCTAAACAGAGTCTATGATGGTGCTGTCAGCTGTAAAGAATTTGAGCGTTTAGCTCCATCATAAAGGGGTTATGAATATCAAAGGGCAAAGGCAGGCTTTCCAATCATGTGATCGGCTGTCATGTAATCTGGAGCCCATCCCACCAGCTCCAAACTGTAAATGGCGACAGCTTGTTCAATGTGCTGAAAGCGTGCAACCGAGCGTGCTCTCTGCACAGAATAACAAGCTGGCTGGATGCATATATTCGCCCACCCACAGCACCTACACATGGGTTACAATGTCAGATAGAGGCTGAAGCCAAGTTGAGGTAAACACCAACGTTCCTAATATGAACAGGAGAAAAAAAAAATCAAAACCTGTTGACATCAGCAAATACACTAAGGTCTCATTCACATCATGTGCAAGAGACAGGAGTTTTCCTGCACCTGTCTCTGCAAGAGTACAAAGAAAACAATTGTTTTCTATGTGTGCCCTGTTCACACCAAAACAATGGTATCTAGTGTACTTTTTCTGTACAGAAATGTGCAACATGCATGCAGATTTCTGCACAGAAAAACAAGAACCAAACTCACATGACAGCAACACTGTACAAAATATGGAGTCAAGGACTTTGTGTGAACATATAGAAGAGTACTCACTTTCTCTTCTACATACCCACACAAGGTTCATGACAACATATTTTGTTGATAGTTTTACATGATTTGCTGGGATGTGGACATGTATCACAGTCTGGGTTTCTCCCCTGCCATAAACATGACACCGACACTGTTGTGTGAACAGGGCAAAAAAAAAAGTTGTTTTCTTTGTGCACTTTCAGAGAATGTGTGTTACATATTTTCATGCAGATATAAAAACTAGCATGACAGCAATGCTATGGTGTGAACAGGGCAGATAGAAAACAATTGCTTGCTTTGGGTCTTTTTAGAAACCTAAATTAAAAATACACACATCTCTACGCATGGTGTGAACAAGAACAAAATCTTCCATGAAAAGCCAAATCTGAGTTTTTTTCCATCAATTTTTATACATATTTTTTTTTCTTAAGCACACTTTACTGAAATGTCATAAATGAACACTACATTCAGCTCTCTTTTGGGACATGCAGCAGCAACGTCTACTGTATTTATGGTCACATATGTATGGTCTGAACAGGGCTTGTAGAAAACAAAGAAATGAGACTTTAGGCTGTGTTTACACTTGTTGCCAAGGTTCGGTAAAACTCAGCTGTAAGACATGTTTTACTGCCCTCCTTAAGGGCTTGTTCACACCATGGTGCAGAGACTTTGGTTTTTATGCACGCGTTCTGCAAGGGCACAACCAGGGGAGGACTGACAACTCATGAGGCCCCCAGGCAATAGGGGATCATGGGGCCCGTGTCCTTGTCTAAACTCAAAAAAGCCTATGAAAAAAAGGTACCAGGGGCATCTCATGGGGCCCCCTACTGACCCCGGGCCCTCGAGCAGTGCCAGAGTTTGCAAATGGTCACTCCGCCCCTGGGCACAACTAAATCAATCGTTCGCTTTGTGCTCTGTTCATACAAACACTAGTATCACTTGCAGATTTTCTCTGCGTGGAAATCTGCAACCTGTATAAACCTCACTGTAGCGTGCATGAAAACAGATGTCTCTGCAAGTGAAATCTGAATGTCAGTTCCCATCAGTTTCAAGCACGTATGGTAGGACTGAGGTCTTAATCAGAACTAAACCCTCCTATCTTTTTCAGCCAAGAAAGCTGCCATCTTAGCCTGACAGTTTGGTTGACAGCACAAGCAAAATGTGACAGTTACATTTCCAGCATGCCAGTAATGTAACTGTTTTTTTTAAACCGTCAGAGACAATTGAGTACTGACGTGATCCTTTTTTTATTTGCACTAACATACAATTTTGAGGGCAAGCTTTCGGGGTATGTCCCCTTCTTCAGGTCTAAGCAGTACTACTATAAAGTTTTAGCAGAATGTTAGAAGTCAAAATCGATGGGTTTATTCCCACTTAAAGCCTTGTTCACATCAGTGTGCAGAGAGTCAGTTTTTCTGCATGCGTTCTGCAAGGGCACACAGAAAACAATTGTTCTCTATATGCCGTGTTCACACCACAACACTGGGATCACGTGCAGATTTTTTTTTTCTGTGCACAAATCTGCAACATGTATGCAGTTTTCTGCATGGAAAAAAAACCTGACCTGACGTCAATACTGTTGTGTGAACAGGACACGCCACACATAAAAACGAATATCAACAGGCATAAAAACTCACTGAAACGCACACAAATACTGACGTAGGCCTCGTTCACGCCATGGTGCAGAGACGTCAGTTTTTCGGATCATGTTCTGCAAGGACACAGCAAATTCAATTGTTCTCTATGTGCTCTGTTCACACCACAACACTGGGATCATATGTGGATTTTTTTCTCCGCAGGAACCTGCAACATGTATAAAACTCATTGAAGCATGCATGAAAACTGATCTCTCTGCAGGTGAAATCTGCACGGCAGTTCCCATCAGTTTTCCTGCACATATGGTGTAAACAAGGCCGTAAACTTGTGTCTCTGCAACCTCCTGTTTTCCCATCAGTTTTCACACACGTATAGTGTGAACAAGGCCGTAAACTTGTGTCTCTGCAACCTCCTCTGTTTTCCCATCAGTTTTCACGCACGTATAGTGTGAACAAGGCCATAAACTTGTGTTTCTGCAACCCCCTGTTTTCCCATCAGTTTTCACACACGTATAGTGTGATCAGGCCCTAAAAGTTTGCCAAAACAATTCTATTCCAGGCATGCAGTGAATGATAACCATTACAGTTACCAGTGTGCTTATGACAGCTCTCAACTGAACTGTCAAGCCATCAACATCTGGAGTCATAACTGATCACATGACAAATGCAGATTAGAGGCTACGAAGACAGATCCCTGTCCCTAAATACCACCCTAACGCAAATCTAAACCCTCCTAACCTTTACAGCCAAGGAAGGAGCCATCTTAGCCTCTAATCTGCATTTGATTTGTCATGTGATCAGTTATGACACCAGCCATCTAACAGCTTGACAGTACGGCGAAGAGCACAAGCCACTGTGACAGTTATCCATGATATGCCTTGAAAGTAACTAGGGAAACTGTTAAACTGCCTTTTTTCTGCTTTACATGCCAAATGGCCAGGGTGGTGCCCATTCTAAAGCCACAAAACTTGGCAAAAATTTAGCTGGCTGCTGTCAAACGAGACCCCTTCAAGTGGAAGGGGTCATACAGCAACTGCATGCAATGCACACAGTTTTGGCGTGGTGCTGCTGGATTTCAAAGGTTTAAACTGGTGTCCAGGACGCAGTATACTGCCATATGAAAAGTGATCCAGCACAGACTGTTTTTCAGGTAAACAAAGCCTGTACGCACACAGCTGTCAACCTCCAGCAGAAAGTGCAGAGAAGTGATAAGCAGGGACCATGCAGAGGACACAGCTGGGGCTGAAAAGGCTCTTCCTGGACGGATGCTGTGTAAACAGACGGATGAATGGTATGCAGCACGTAGCTTTGTTTACATGTGATGGGCAGAGGGAAGGTCATACTCACCCCGGACGGTAGGGGTCAGCCGAGGAATCCCCGGGGTGGCCGCCTTCAGTTCGCCGTTCTCCTCCTCCCGCCTCTTCTTCTTCTCCTTGTCCCTCTTGTCGGCGCTCTTCTTCGGCTTGTCATTGGGTAGGAGGCGGGCGGCCGGGCTGGGCGCTGGATGCGGGGACCGGGAAGATCCGGGCGGGGCGAGGCACAGGCTACCGCCGGGTACAGCCGGGAAGGGCCATCCGCTGGAGGTGCCATAGGCCGGCGCTGGACGGCTACTCCCGCCCCCTCCGCCTTCGCCATTCACACGCTTCGGTTTGAAGCCCTTCTCCTCCGTCCGGAGCTTCTTGGCGGGATGCAGCTGGCCACTGGTACTGGAAGAAGAGGACGGCAAGGCCGGAGCCTTGTCCTCAGTGCTGCTGCTCTTCAGGACGATCGCTTCTCTGGGCTTCGGCAGCGCTTCGTGTTTGTCGCCTGGCGCAGAACGGACACCAGTCCACAACTCCGCCATTTTGGGCTCCTGCGATGCCCAGACTCCGCCGCCGAGCTGCCAGAGAAGAGCGGGCGGGGCCTCCGGGGGGTCTGTCCAATGGCGTGACGACAGGGGGGCGGGCTCATGACAATTACTGCCAATTGCGTGACTTAAAGGGGGCGTGGGGGAGCATGTGACGACAGTTGTTGGAGTCGTAGAGGCGCATGGGGGGCCGGGGCCATTTTGTCAGTGACGCCGCGGAGAGAAGTGGACTGGCAATGGAGCCGGAGAGAGCTGGACTGACAAGAGGGTGTGAGGGGAGGAGGCGTGTCCGCTGAGCACTGCGAGCCGGAAAACCCAAAGTGGCTGCCAGTGAGTGTGTGTGTGGAGGGGGCGGGCAGCTGCGTGTGCAGCATGGAGGCTGAAGGAGGGTCACGTGCTGCGGGGAGTTCACGTGTTTACACTTTGCATGCCTCGACCGACATAACAGTGACAGGATGGGGGCGGGGCGTTGTCTGCTCAGCCTGCTTAGGGCACTTTGTAACAAGAGCGTGATCGGAAATCTAGAGGGGAGGGAGCTGTCTGCTGCAATGGAGGTTTCTATCCACCACAACCATCCTGTTTACTTTCCTGGCCATTCAGCAACACGGGAGGGGTTTAACCTCTTCATTGTGCCTCCTGGCTGCCCTTCAAGGGGGCTTTATTGGCCAGAAGGTGGGGCATCTTATGACACGTGACAGGGTCTCTTGCGTGGACACATGCTTGAGAGCTCCTCCCCCAAACTGCTGATCAGAAGCTGTGACAGCCCAGTCAGTGAACTGGGAGCACGTTCTGCACAGTGCTGGGACAAGGTCATCCTGGGCAAATATGCCCAACTGTGCCCCAACCCCACCTCATTCTTGATGGGCATGATTGCCCAGTAGTCACTATTGGCAGCCTTGGAAGAGAAGAAAGGTGCCCCCATCCCTACAGTAAACCATTGTGCCCAGGGCAGCCGCCCCTCCTGCCCACCTCGTTCCGGCCCTGGCGCTGCACCAAAACTTCTAGACGTGTGCCTGGTCATTAATCGCCTCAATACTGGGCACTTTTACCCCCATAATGCCCAGGCTAACTTTCTGCTTTCAGCGCTGTCAGTTTGAATGACAATTGCGCAGTCATGCAACATTGTACCCAAATTACATTTTATCTTTTTTTTTAGAAAGATGGAGCTTTCTTTTGGTGGTATTTAATCACCACTGTTTGTTTGTTTGTTTTTTCGTTTAAATGGAAAAATAAACTGAAAATATATATTTTTTTTAATTTCCTGTTTTTTTTTTATAACATGTTGCAAATAAGTAGTTTTTCTTCACTGATGATCAGCGCTCTGATTATAATTATCAGTGTAACTGTCCTCTGTCACAGGAAAGTTGGGTATTGGCTTTCCTTTCCTCAGACAGGGACAGTGCTGATGAAAGGAGGTGCCGATAATCGGCATTTGTTTCCATGTGATCAGCTGTGATTGGAAACCCTTTCTTCTGGTGCTATTTAACCACTCGACCTCCGAAAGATTTACCCCTTCCTCACCAGGCTTTTTTTTTTTTTTTTGCGAAACAGCACTGCATTATTTTAACTGACAATTGTGTAGTCATGCAATGCTGTACATAAATTAATGTCATTTTTTTCCCACAAATAGAGCTTTTTTATGGTGGTATTTGATCACCTGTGGGTTTTTTTTTTATTTTTGAGAAAAAAAAAACATTTTGTGGAAAAAATACCAATATTTTTTACTTTCATGTATAAAACATATCAAATTAAATCAAATTGCTTTATAAATTTAGGCCAATATGTATTCTGCTACATATTTTTGCTAAAAAAAAAATCCTTATAAGCGTATACTGATTTGGTTTGCGAAAAAGTTATATTGTCTACAAACTATGGTGTGTATATATAGTGGAATTTTTATTTCATTTTGTTACACTAGTAATGGTGGCAATCCTCAACTTATAGCAAGACTGCAATATTGTGGCGGGCAATCGGACACCAACTGACACGTTGTGGGAACCAGTGATACTAATACAGTGATCAGTGCTAAATATATGTACTGACGCTGTACTAATGACACTGGCTGGGAAGGGGTTAAATGTCTCCGGTGATTAAGGGGTTAACCGTGTGCCTAGCTATGTGAAATGTTTACTGTGTATTCTGTTTTCACTAGGTAATGTACTGGATTCTATTCCCTGCTTGCAGAGAAGGAGAATTCAGCACATTGCTGCTGACAGGACACTGCTCTGTCTTTATGTAGGCAGAGCTGTGTTCTGTCAGTCTCTTAGATGATTGGCTGGCACCTGCTGATTGGCTTCTGCTGTGACCAGTCACCTTTTATATATGTGATTCCGCACAGCATGGCTACCCTTTAGCAGTATATCTGCTATGGTGTGCTTGTCAAATGGTTAATCACCACTGGGTTTCTAATTTTTTTTTGGTAAACAAATGAAAAGAACTTGACGTTTTGGAAAAAAAAACCTTTTCATTTGTTTCTGTTATAGAATTTTGCAAATGGGTAATGTTTCTTCACTGATGGCCACTGATATGTTGCACTGTTGATCAGTGCCCTGATTATCAGTGTAAATGTCCTCTTGTCACAGGAAATCCAGTTTTGGGCTTTCCTTTCCTCAGTGACAGCATTGAGGAAAGGAAATGCCTATAGCTGACTTTTGTTTATATGCGATCGACTGTGATTGGACACAGCTGATCACCACGTGGTAAAGATCCAATGTCATTGGCTCTACCCCTATTGGTGATGTGCTGTCGGGGGGTGCGCATGCATGGCAAGAATGGATGTCCCCCTCAGAACGAGATCTGTCCCGCCTGGTCATCATTGTACAATAGGCCTGGTGGAAACCAGTTAAAGCAGTATTGTACTCCACCATATTTTCTTTTATGGGCCCCCAAGATGTTTATGCCATTGAGTACCAGTATGCACTACATATTAACACATTATGGCAGACCTACATGTCACATGAAGCCCTCCAGCGTTGTATCACCGCTACAGCAAGTTCTGGACGCGTCCATCTTTAGCAGGTCTTCCTTCCGGCTGCTTGAATGGCCAGGCCACAATGATGTCACTCGTGTACTGAACACATCCCCAAAATGGGTGGTAGAAATTTTTTGTTTTTATTTATTACGGTAATTATACAGCGCCATCAATTTACGCAGATATATATATATTTTTTTATATATATTATTTTTTTTTTTTCGGGATGCACCAAAATTTTGGCAGCCAAAAATAGCCTTATCAGCATTTTGCAGATAGGAAAACTTGAGCCGATACAGGTGTAGATAGGGGGCTGTGTGTACTGCATATAGGGGGCCTCAGAGAATGGCAGGAGAGGAGCAGTGTACATGGTGAGATACTGCTAAATGTCACTACCGGTTTTTAAATGTAATTACCCCCCCCCCCTTTTTTTTTTTTTTTTTTTTTTTTTTTTTCCCCCCTCCTATAGCTCCAAGAATGAGCTGTCATCTTCTCCTCCACTAAGGGGCAGGGTCACCCAGTGACCCAGCCACTTATTTTTTTTTTTTTTCCTGCAAATAGAGCTTTATTTTGGTGGTATTTAATCACCACTAAGTTTATATTTTGCTAAATAAACAAAAATTAAAAAAACAAACACGCTTTTCTTCATCTGTTATAAAATTTTGCAAATAACCTTTCTTCATAAATTTAGGTCAAAATGTATTCTGCAACATTTCTTCGGTGAAATTACCCCAAATTAGTGTATATTGTTTAGTCTGTAGGAAAGTTAGTCCACAAAGTGTGTGTGTGACAATCAGTCCTGATGTACTGACGGCCAATCTAAATTATAGAGGCCTGAAATCGCCAGGATAGTACAAATACCCCCCCCCCCCCCCAAATGACCTATTTTTGGAAAATAGACAGTCCATGGTATTTAGTAGGAGGCATGGCAAATTTTTTGAAGTTGTAATTTTTTGGAAAATGAATTTACAACAAAAATTCTTTTTTTATATACATATTGTCACCAGTCCAGTGTTGTCATAACTGGTGGGGTGGTTATCAGGGACACTAGTGACAGTATGTTACAGGAAAAAAAAGTAATTTTTTTTTTCTATACACTGACCAGAGCAATACAACGTTACAATTTTTTTTTTTTTACACATTATGATTGCTAATAGCAATATATTTCATTGATATTAGCAACCATTTTTATTGAATGAAACTGATTCATTTAGTCTTTCGTTGTGATTAGCTGTGATTGGGCAAAGCTCATCACATGGTACATATGGGCTCTGGTTGGTCCTTTTGTGTACTGTGTGACCAATCACCGCTAACATCACAATTGTATACAAGGATGGCACGAAAGCAAGCCATCCATTGTATACAATTGTCAGATGACATGTTGTGATTGGTCACAGTGATTACGGGACATTGGCAGCGGGCCGGTGTAGTGATCTGCCGGTGACAGATGGGCCGCTGTGCGGCACCTTCTGAAAAGACGTCATGACTCCCACTCAGAAGGAGAGTTCTGCCTGGCCGTCAGTCTGCTATAGGCCAGGTGTGAATGTGTTCAAGTTTACTCACCAGTGCTTTGACATGCATGGAGCTGTGCAAAAATGCAGGATATCTGCAATTTTTTGCACACGACACTGACCAATGTAAATGGGACACCTAGTTCTTGTGGAGAAAATAGCAGCTTACCCCTGGTTATTACTGGTCATGATACATGGTTCCATCACTAGGAGGCTGACATTAAACAAGAGTCTATGCAATGGAAACAAAGGTTCACCAACCTCTAAAAAGGCTGGTCCTAGCCATCATGGCAACAATTTTTTGGGATTCCAAGGGAATTTTGTCAATGGATTTTATGCTGCCTAAGCAGATAGTGACGGGGAATTTATATACATCTCCCTTGCACTAATTTTGAGCTGCATTAAAGAATAATACATAAATGAGTGTACTTGTGAGCTACTATGGTGTTTGTCTAAACTATTACCATTAATTAATTTGACAAACAAAACACAATATATGATACACCTCTGGTTTGCTGGCACTCACACCTACTCATTAGACAGTGTTCTGTGAGAAAATTAAATATATAAATTGTGCCGCGCTCCTGTGTATAAATAATTACAATATTCACTATTTCAAATGACAATCCAAAGAAAAAAAAAATTTGAAAAAATAATAAAATATATATATACTTATATCTAGTGTATAAAATACAATTATCTTCTGCTTATAACATCATAAATAAATACCGCATACTGTGCTGGTGACAATAGTAAATAGTGATAAAAACAATATATATGAAAAAGTGCTCATAGACAGTCCTCTTTCAATTTAAATTATGATGGTGCAATCCCATAATCCACGTGCTGTGTGATTTTTATTATGCGCTCCCCTCAGGTTTTGCCTTATAAAAAGGCAAAACTAGCTTTTTGTCCTTATAGGACTGCTGGGATGATCCTCCTGCTTAGGATATTCCTGATGGCAAATGGGATGATTATGCTCGATCTTAATCCACCTGGGATCTCTAGAGTGATTATGCCTGCTGCTGATCAGGATTTGCTGGATGGATATTTTGCTTTTTCTTCCAAAGGTCTCCTTCCTCCTATACTGATTTCTCTCCAATATAACACAGGATGATTGTATGAAGAAACAAAATCATCATAGTGCTTTATCCTTTTAAAATTAAGGCTTTATTTGCTGCTGCAAGTTCCATACAGAGTTTTTAGCATAGGCTTCAGAGTAAGGCAGTTTCAGCCTGTCCTGCAGTTTCTGCTATGCTTGCCGTGCTGTGTCCAAGACAACATCGTGATGTCAGAGCCCCTCCCCTACGCGTTACGTCACCGGGTCACGTGACTTCATCAGGGGGATATGTTCATATAAACTGCAGGACAGGCTGAAACTGCCTTACTCTGAAGCCTATGCTAAAAACTCTGTATGGAACTTGCAGCAGCAAATAAAGCCTTAATTTTATTATTTTTTCAAAATTTGTTTTTTTCTTTGGATTGTCATTTGAAATAGTGAATATTGTAATTATTTATACACAGGAGAGCGGCACAATTTTATATATTTAAAAGAATAATACATGTCATGTGGCATCCAAGTTGACTATATTCAGACTTGTGTTGTCATTGGGGTATTGTGGCTTTAAGCTGGCCTGTCTGCACTCGCCCTATATATATTTAGTTTGAGCACCTAATGACTAATGCCTCCTGCAATATAATGGAAAAAAAATATATTGTTGTGAGCAATGTTTTTAAGCCGATGAGGAGTAACCCTAGGTTCACATCTGTGCAGGTAGTGCCGCTGCGGATCTGCATGAAAATCTGTGCAGCTGCATCACCCGCACAGAGAAATGCGGACCCACGGGCAGGTGCCATTCTAATGCCACACCGCCCGCACTGGAAAACACAACCGTACTGGGAACCAAGGTTCCCGCGCGGGCTGCGTTTTCCAAAGAAGTGCAGGGACTTCTTCCCTGCGTGTGACAGGCCTAGTGCATATGTGAACCGGGGGTTAAAGTAGTTGTAAAGTCTCATCAATAAAATTTTATGGTCCTCTGTTAGTTATGTTTAATAACATTGCTAACTTTTTTTTATTTTTTCTAACCACTTGCCCTCCTGAGGATTTACCCCCCTTTCTGACCAGGCCATTTTTTGTGTTACGGTGCTGCATTACTTTAGCTGACAATTGCGCGGTCATGCAACACTGCAACCAAATTAAATTTACGTCTTTTTTTTTTTTTTTTCACCACAAGTTGAGCTTTTTTTCAGTGGTATTTGATCACCTATGCATTTTTATTTTTTGCACGATTTAAAAAAAAAAATTGAGGAAAAAAAGATTTTTGACTTTTTGCTATTAAACATGTCCAGTAAAAAAAAATTAAATCAAATTTAGGCCAAAATGTATTTTGCGACATGCCTTTGCTTAAAAAAAACCCAATACATGTAAATTAATAAGTTATAGCATTTACAAATGGGGGTCTAAATACTGGAATTCTTAAAATTTTTTACTAGTAATAGCGGTGATCAGCGACTTATAGCAGGACTGCACTGGGCATTCTGATAGTGGAGGGGAACTGACTTGGTGTCACTGACATCCCCAGTGACACCAATACAGTGATCAGTGCTAAAAAAAAAAAAAAGCACTGACACTGTACTAAGGGCACTGGGCAGGAAGGGGTTAACATGATGGGCGATCAAAGGGTTAGTTGTGTGCTGTTTTACTTGTGTCTTACACTATAAGCA
This sequence comes from Staurois parvus, assembly GCF_062004578.1. Classification (NCBI taxonomy): domain Eukaryota; kingdom Metazoa; phylum Chordata; class Amphibia; order Anura; family Ranidae; genus Staurois; species Staurois parvus. The sequence continues at coordinate 21,183,066 of NW_028317815.1, read as the reverse complement.
CACTGCTTTGAATGACTGTACTGTGCACAGCCATCCAAGGCAGTGTGCACGAGCTGACAGGGAGAGCTGTATTGTTTACATACAGTTCTCACCGCTGGAGATGCTCAGCAATCACTGGGCGCCAGCAAGTAAGCACCGGCCAGGACTCTGATTGACGGCCACGATTGGCGGTTCGGGTAGGGAGCGTGTGCCCCCTACCCGGAAATGCAAAATCACGTATATATACGTGATTTTGCGTACCCGTGCCACCTTGTAGCAGTATATCTGCTAGAAGGGTGGTCAGGAAGCTGTTAAAGGTGCTCTCTTGGTTCACATGGGCTCCTCTCATTGCTGATTACAAGGAGTCCAGTAGGAGGAGCTGCTTATCCTCACTTTGCACTCTGACCTTGTGAGAGGAGGAGCAGGGAATGCCTAGTGATTGAAGACAACAGGGGAGGAGTAAAAAGAGAGAGGCTTTGCATTCAGACCTTACAGGGGGAGAAAGGGAGAACCTGATGACGACATACATAAACTGACCACGTTATCATGGATCAGCAGCTATCATTAGCGTGGTCAGTTTATGGAAACACAGTATCAACCTGGTATTATACATCATTGCAAAATCACTATGCACCTTAGCATGCCTTAACATTTAACTGGTTCCTGTCCGGCCTATTGTAGAATAATGGCTGGGCAGGACCTCTCTTGTTCTGGGAGGGAGTCATGATGTCCTCCCATTCTTGGCAGCCATCAGTGGTGAGCGGAGTCCCTTGGACACAGTGCATCGCCAATGACGTTGGCTCTTTATCATGTGATCAGCTGTATCCAATCACAGCTGATCACATGTAAACAAATGCCGGTTATCACCATTTCCTGTCCTCAGTGCTGTCACTGTCTAATGAAAGCAAAGCCAATAACCAGCATTTCTGTGACAGGGACATTTACACTGATAATCAAGGCGCTGATCATTAGTGAAGAAGAAAAATTACTTATTTGCAAAATTTTATAGCAGAACAAGGGAAAAGGGTTTTTTTTTTTTTTTCTTATTTTAGTAAAAAAAGAAAAAAACCCAGTGGTAATTAACCCCTTCACGCCAGCGCCTCCTGACCCTTTAATGGTTTCAGAAGCCAGGAGGCGTGGTGGGGTTTAGGGTCATGTAACACACCCTCACAGCTGTCACATGATTGGGAAAGGTCCTGATCGAAAGAGGAGATTGGGACCTTTCCGTGAGTACCGGATAAGTGCTGGGAGCCCGCAGGGCACTTGCTCTGAGCACATATGTTCTTTTTTAATAGAACTCAAATGTGCGGCCACTTGGTGTCTAGGCCCAGACGCAGGGAGGCCGCACATTTGCATTCGGCCGGCGTGAAGAAGTTAAACACCACCAAAGGAAAGCTCCATCTGTCTCAAAAAATGATAAATATAATTTGGGTACACTGAAAAGTGGCCAGGGCAGGAAGGGAGTGAAAGTGCCCCAGTATTGAACTAAAAGATTTAAAAAAAAAAAAAAAAAAAAAAAAATTTTTTTTCTTTCAAATATTTCTTCCTTACCTGTCAAGTGGAACAGATGTGTTGAATTGAGAGAGGACCATACAGAGACACAATAAGATAATTTTGTTTCTACTGTGTCTCCTCATAGATAAGTATATTCAATCCCAACCTTTGAGTTTAGTGCTGTTCCTGGTTGAAAAGCCACACATGCACAGTGCACTCGCCCCCACCCCCCTTAGTGCAGTCACATTAAGCTCAGTATTGCAGCAGAAGGGGGAGAGAGCAGGTATGGCTTTTGAAGCAGGAATAGAAGATGCTCTTATGATGGAGCATGCAGGGTGTTCTGGCCAGGCAACAAGGCCGTATGGGGAACGTAAACAATATGGGCGTTTGTGAACAGGCTTCAGGAACACCACACTTGACCTTACATGTGTTTTATTACTTACTGGCGCACTGCATAGTCCATTATAGACAAAAGATTAACTTGACCTTAAAGCGGAGCTCCACCTTTACTGTCACTTTAGCTAGTTTCTCTGGGCCAAGGTGGCTCAAACTGACAATTTTCCACACTAACAGGTATGCTGTGTAAACTGTAGCAGAGGTTACATGCAGGTTATACAGTGCACCCAGTGGGTACACTCTCTAGAGGTGAAAATAGTAAGCTAGGGCCAACTTGGCCGATACAAACTAGTTAAACTGACAGTAAAGGTGGCGATCTGCTTTAAATCGTTTTGCGTATTCTGAAATATTTAATTAAATATTTATTTGATAGAGTGGATGCCTTGTCAGGTTTTTGTCTGTCCCTAGTATGAAGACTGATTCCAATGACTATTGAGTTGTCATAAGAAAAAATGAGTTTAGATCTTGCAGTAGGAATACCTATTCTGACGATAAATGTCTAAAGGCAGATATTCCCCCACTTTTAGGCTGCATGTATGCGGGACACTTTTGAATGATGGAAACTGACTGCTGGAAAACGTAGGTTAAAAACCATCTGTTTAGATGCATTTTTTTAAAGATAACCTCAGGAGACCTTCCAGAATACACTGAAAAACAGTAAAAATGTAACTATTTCAGACATTTTGAGAGAAGCAGAGAGAGCAGTATGTGTTGAGATTAGCTGGGTGTTTTTTTTAGAATTGTTTGTGGTGTTTGGATGTGTTCCGGCTAATTTCTGTGCAGAAATTATTGCAGCAGTGTCTAACATTTTCTTTCATGCTAAACCTCAAAGTATGGTGTACCAGGTCCATTTGAGTACCAGGAAACCACTTTGCACACATTTTTCATGATGATCAAAGGCTCTGGACAGCATCTGGCAATGGAAGAGTTAAAAAAAAAAAAAATTCCAAACGCGGTTAGCCACGTTTACTAGCGTTTGGAACGCTGATAAAATCTACTCCTGAACACAAGTTAGGTGCATTAAAAAAAGACTGTAAACAGCATAGTGTACATGGACACAGGAAAACATTAGGGAGAGTTCTGGGGCTGCTGAAAAAGAAAAAAAACGCAGCAAAGCTCCTAAATGTGAGTTTATCAGCTGCAGTGTACATGGAACCTTAGAGAGAATTTTCCTTCCTGTTGTGGCTCTTGGACAGAAAGTGAAGAGAACTCCCTGACCAGATGCAGCAATAAAAAAAAAAAAAGAAAAAACTAGGGATGCACTGAAATTTCAGGTGGCCGAAAATACCCCTATCAGCCTTTGGCCAATATGAAAATAGGCACCTATACAGGTGCCAAAAATCACCCTTCGCGCTGCCACCGCCCTGTGTTTCTCAGGCTTACCTGAGAACCCATCCAAAGATCCCTGTGCTGGGCATAGAGATGAGTGGAGGCCATCTTGCCTTCACTGATTTCTAAGCCCTTGGGGGACTGGAGCAATGTCATTACATCACTTCTGCTTCTAGTACCTTGTAAACGAGGCTTTTTTTTTTTTTTAATCTAATGGTTTATGTTGTAGAGAGATGTGGGGGTCTTGTTGACCTCATATCTCTCCATTAAGAGAACCTGTCACTGCTTTTTCTATCACAAGGAATGTTTTGATATAAAAGTGATTTAAAAAGTTTACACTCCTTTTTATAAAAAAAAAAAAAAAATTTAAATTCAAAATGCCCCCACCCCCCCATGCAGTGGTGAACACATATGTAGGCCATACCCTTATATGTAAACGGTTCAAACCACATGTGAGGTATTGCCGTGAACGTCAGAGCAAGAGCAATAATTCTAGCACTAGACCTTCTCTAACTTTAAACTGGTTACTTGTAGAAATTTTAAAAGCGTCACCCATAGAGATTTTTAGGTTTGGTGCCATTTCACAAGCGCATGCAATTTTAAAGCCTGACATGTTGGGTTTCTATTTACTGTGTAACATCATCTTTCATATTTTACAAAAATTTATGGTATAGGTTTTTTATTCAATAAAGTGTATTTTTTTTTTTTCCAAAAACTGTGTTTGAAAATATATATACATCTTTAAAAACTGTCCCTTTTGGTTTTCAGCCAAGTGCATCCTGAATTTTTAGTTTCAGCACCAGAATTTTTATTTCAGTACACCACTAATAAAAAACCTAAATGGGTCCTAAACCTACACTATCCAAAACTTATTTTAAAAAATGCTTTACTGCAAGAGGAGAATCCTTCCCATTCACAAAACAGATCTGGCATCTGTATCGGTTTACATACTTTTCAATGAATGAAGGCAGCAATTCCTCCAGGGATATGTGGCATTGGTATCCCAGGAGGCATTACTAGCCTTCATTCATAGTTACATGTGACAGCTGCACCAGCTTTTGCACAGATTTGTTTTTACTAAATCAACCCCACTATGTTACATTTTTTTTTTCTTTTACTGGCTTCCTAAGAGCTTCTGAAAGGTGATCTATAATGACAACATACACTGTACCTTTATTGTAACAGCAATACAACAGCTAGTTTTGCAAGGCAACTGTCAAAATTGGGTCAGTCTACCCTCACCTGTGACTTCTATGGGGCTCTACTGCACAGCAAGGAAAGACTTGCAGCATGGTGGGATGTAAACAATTCTGAGGCTGCTGCCATTGGATCTCAGTATGCATCTCTTGGGGGGGAGGGGAGGAGCAATTAGGGCAACTTAAAGAGGCAAACAGGATTAGTGAACTTTCTCTGAAAAAAACTTACTAAGTTACTGGACAGTTATACAACCTTCCAGTTAACACTATTTAAATAAATTTGTTTATAGTTGGATTGTCAGCTTGTTAGAACTAAGCAAAAAACCTCATACAGTTCCCATGTAGCAGTAGAACCATTTCCTGTATGTAATGTGTATGTCACGATTGTGCAGTAAAGGAGGTGGAGAGCATAGTTATCACAGACCTTAAAGCAGGATCAACACCACCAACACACTGTTCTGGTTATATTACAGTATAAGACAGCACTAGTAATGAAGTTGTATAGAATTGTTTTGTAACCCTAACAATCCATACTGTTCAATTGTACATCAGTTTTGTAATCTGACAAAATGTGCAATAAATAAAATGATCCTTTAAGCGTCACAACTCAACCTGTGTTTGTTTTCAACACCCAATGAGCCAGCAAAACAACAAAGTTTGGACGTTGCCTTGACTCATCTCTAGCCCAATATCCAATAAAGATAACATTGCAAAACACAAGTATATCAAAAGAGTGTATTCTTTCTTCACACCTTAGTACTCAACCCTTCAGTATCTAGGGGTGCTGAACCTTTTAAAGCAGGAGGGCCACTTAAGTGATTTGGTAACCATTTGTCGACTATAATGAAATGGTTCAGAATTTAAAACTTTTTATTTGAAATAGCATAATAAACAATTTCTTCCTGCAGCCCAGTGGGAGGGAGAGGAAGGGTGCCTCTGTGTAAAAGAATGCAACAGGCAGGCCACATGGGCCCCCTGGAGCATGGGGCGCAGTCACCATTGCAACCCCTGATGCTACACTAGTGGTTGGGAGGGGGGGTTGGATGTGGTATAAATGCACCTTAACTAGGGGGTTTTACTGCCCCCCCCCCCCCAAACTGCAAATGTGAACAAGCCCTTACTGTCCTGAGTTTCCTATAAGGCTGCTTACAAACACCGTGGGTGTAGTGAAGCGTAGGTGTGCTTTGCCATAAACGTCTATTACATCTTGAGGATGTGGTGCACTGTCTGAAAAGACCAGACCCACAGAATATAATAGTCAAAGTCTGTGGCTCAATGCAGCTAACCTGCAAGTCAGTGTGAAAGCAGCCTAATGGTTTTTAGCACCTTTTTAATTGTGCCAATATGCCCATTGCAAAGGTATATGTGTTGTTTAATACACCAACCTTTTCCAGCTTCTGTTGACATGTTCCTGGCAGCTAGAAAAGTGCCAGAGGAAGTATTGACTCCTGCTCCCTCTACGAACGCCTACATGCGTCCGGCTCAATGCACTCTGCGATGGCGTGCCATCAAACCAAGCTCATGATCAATGGTATGCACTTCCCTGGTTTGAAATCATGGGGCACAGGTTGAGCACCCCTGGTCTAGATACACACACACTAGTTCAGACAAACAGGTCTAATCATGCCTTGTGTTCATTTTCTCATCTATGAATTGCTTCTCACAACTTTCTAATTCCAGCAGGAGTCTGAAATGGCGCACAATTATAAAATGAAACTTCACATTCTCAATCAACATGGACTATTTTTAATCCTTATACTGCTATCATTAGTATATAGATATGCAAACATGATATTCTTTCCAGTTTAATATTTTTTTTTATATATACATTGCTTGAGTTAGTTCCTGGTGCCCATGCCTAGGCAAATTATATAATACATCCCAGGAGAGGAAGGAGGGTTCTCAGCTCAGCCCATTCCTGAGCTAAGGGCAGATGGATTCCAAGAAGTAAAAGCTACATGAATAGTCTGCCCTTACTGAAGACAGCCACTGCCAGGGGGTGCTTTTCAAAATGATTTTTCAGCAAAATAAAGCCTGGAGACATGGATGGGGGAGTTTGCTATGAATTTTAAAAATGAATTAAATAGCATTTTTGATTTGTGGTGCTTAGATACAGTGTAGTTACTCTTTAAAGAAGAAATCACCTCCCGTAGAAATGTTTATCACTTAGGTATAGTATACATCTTGTGCCACATTTTTGTGGCACTTACAGTATGCTGATGTAATCAATGTGACCACATTGCAACCTTTCCTGTGTGTTTTGTCCAGTAGCAGACTTCCTCAGAATGCCTACAAGTACAGGACAACATGGGAGGTGCCCCATATGTGTGGCAACGATATGCATGTACAGAATCAAGACACTGCAGAGGTTTGAGCACTTGGTGTGTAAAAGAAATACTCTTTGAATTAAATTAACACTATTACCTTTATTGGACATATTCTTCAGAATACTTTAATTCGCTGTTAAGGTGCTCCTGGAAAGTTGCTAAAAGCTTACAGCCAACAGCTGATCTTTATTAAGCACTTAGGGACTGGAGCTGAAAGGTGCTTTAAAGTCAACTGCAAATCAGTGGAAGCTCATTAAAAGTGCATGCTTTGATGGCTAGTGTTTACAACATATCACCTGTATATAAATGCCAGGTCCTTCTGAGATCTTTTTGCACAAGATAGTATTTTTTTTTTTTTTTTTGAGAAGGTCATAGCATGACTGCACATGAGGTTTTACCCCCGTAAAATTACCTTGGAGCCCCAAAATGTAGAATTCCAGAAGTCGTGGCACAATTCTGCCATTGTTTATACAATGCACACCTGTGCCTATTGGTTAGTAAGGGTGTGCATCAATATAGAGCAAGGGGCTGGAGGGGAAAGCCAGGACCATGACAGCAGATTGCAGAGGAGGTCTCTACCCCACACCAAGACTGGACAGTGAAGCACATTGATGAATTCATCTCCCTCCTTTAGGCAAGTTGCTTGAATCGTAGAACACCAAATTGATACTTTCTTCAGCCTTACAGAGGACTAAATCAAATAAGGCACTTACAATAAGGATGTATTAATAGCACAGTTGCATTAATTTGTATGCTATATTTGCCTTCACGTTTAAAGTTTTCTATTTATAGGACAAGTAAAAAAACACATATTGGGGTTTGACAATGAAACAGTATATTATAAAAATATCCTTTAGCTTACAATTTACAAACTGTATTACAATCGTATCGGTTAACCTGTAATGCTGGCATGTCATCCAGCTATTATGATTTTAAAAAAAAAAAAGCCTAAAAACAGGGCGAATAATTTACATTCTGTATCAGGAAAACAATTAAGACCATGCCCAGGATTTCTTACATCTTCTGTTAATATTTTGTCTACAATTATGTCAAATATACCTGCTAGCCCTGTACAAATAGAAAATAATGCATACAATGTAATCAAAAAGTTAGCAAAAAAGTAGTCTGTAAACTATCATAAAAGTATCACTATATTAACAGATCTACAAGCAGCGGTGTAACAGGGTTAAAAGACATTAAGGCAATATTACATTAAGTTACAAAATCATAGGTAATACTTTCTGTTTTAAACCAAAGTGTTATATAAGGCAGGTATATGGTCCCAGCAAAAAAATGTGTAGCACTGATACTGGAGTAATCCATCTTAAATATGAAATATTTTTATATGGAATTGTACAGTAGTGTACCATTGTATAGGCAGACCTACACACTTGAATGGTCACGGAATACTTTTTCTTAGTGGCACTTTTGTATGGTACTGTCTTCCACAAGCAGGCAGGCTACTGTGTAATGCAGAAGATAATGTCCATTTAAAAAGGCAAAACATCTTGCTTGGGTTCACAGAATAATGACTGACATTTTCTGAGTCATTGCGTGCGGTCTTCAGCCGAATCCCCTGATCTTCTAGCCGCATCACTGTTACTGAAACCTGCTGAGAAACAAACACGCTCATCACTGAAAGAAGCGCGGACAGTTTTATACAGTTCTGAAGAATAAACAGTCCTTGTTGCTCATAACAATGAATTGGGCTTTCCTTATAACACTTTTAGAGGAAAAAAAAAAAAAAATTGATTGCAAGAACTGATCTCAAACACCTGTGTAAAAAACATTCCTCCATATCCCATTACAGCAGTGTTTCTCAATTCCAGTCCTCATGGACCCCCAACAGGTCATGTTTTCAGGATTTCCATTATTTTGCACAGGTGATTTGATCAGTTTCACTGCCTTAGTAATTACCACAGCTGTTTCATCTGAGGGAAATCCTGAAAACATGACCTGTTGGGGGTCCATGAGGACTGGAGTTGAGAAACACTGCATTACAGCAATGTAATTGTACTTATATGTACAATTACTTTGGTCTAAGCTTTTAAAGGTCAGCATACCATACCTGTGGGATTCCCATGGAAGTTGGAAAATACTGTAGTAGCCACCGCTACCAGTGATCTCCACACGCTTCTGAGTACTATGTAAGCTGTCCTGCTGCATTATGAACAAAGGAGGTCGGCCACTCAGCATAAGTGCCATTCAGAGAATTCTTTTGATTTTCTCAATGAATTTAAAGCATTCTATGATTGGATGAGGCAGGACAGTGGTGATAAAGTTGTCTGCATGCAAATGCTGTCTGTCTAGGAATGCCCATTCCTGGCATTCCAATATCTGCACAATTCTGAAACACAAGTTAGGTTAGGATGTGAAAAGAAAAGGGATTCACAAAAGAAGCAGTTACATCATGAACAAAGCAATGCCCAAAAATTTCTCAAAAATTATGCTTTATTGCAAACAATGCATATAATAGACTTTTAGGTAAATACCTCAGTTAGCCATCACCACAAGATGAGACAATACAAAAAAGTATGACCTAAAACCAAAAAATTGTTTAAAAGCAAAACATCATGTAATGACACTGGGTCTAGTACATATGCAGCACAGACACATAGGTAACACCACCATATAGGGGATGTAATCAAAAAATTCTCACCAATATAGGCTATACATCCAACACGCAATTCTGTAAACATCGGTACCAGTATAAAATGGGTTAAGGAACCCGACTAAATGTATGAAAAATACAGCTCAGGGCAAGAATCAAAGAGACATATGCAATACAAAATGAGATTGCTTATAGAAGCACCAAATCCTGATGCTATATTGTGTTGCCACACACTTGAGAAAAATGATTATACAAAATGTATTGTTTGCAATAATGCATAATTTTTTAGAAATGTTTGGGTATCGCTTTCCATTCATGATGTAACCGCTTCTTTTGTGAATCCCTTTTCACATCCCCCCTTTTTGGCGGTTTGGTTACTTGGCAGATAATATACGTTTAGCGATACGGTAAACCTACAGGGCCTCTTGTTCTTTTGTTATTAGTTAGGACGTGAACAGAGCCTTAAGTGAAAGGGTTTATAAATGCCACTTTTTGCATCACAACCCATTTGGTAAGAATTTTGTTTTTTTTAAAGGCAGTTTGGCTTACCTATACATTCCATATCTTGGAGTAGAGGGCGCAGGCTGGATATATTTGTAGCAAGTAATGCAGAGTACCCCAGGAATAGAAGGAAAGTAAAAAAATCTATCTTAATTGTACACTATAGGACACAGACTGAATATTCATAGATCCTGGAACATTCCCAAGCAATGGAATATGAAGGTTGGGTAACAATTAGGCAAAGAGAACTGTGCTAAAAGCTACCTCTGCAGAAGAGTAAACATCCACCTCGTGTAACTTTGAAAAGTTAAGAACAGGAGTCCAGGTGCCGGATGTACAAAGCTGGGCAAACAAAGGCTTGCTATAAGAATGTCCAGGAAATTCAATGGCGGTAGAGTGAGCACAAAATCATGCAGGGGGAGAATCATATGTCTGGGGGGGGGGGGGGGGGTGGATGGAATTACCGCTCAATCTAACCAGGCAATCCAAAAGTAAGAAGTAGCCTCAGCCTGTAAACCACGCCCCTAACTTTTTTTGTCATAGACTAGGCCGCCCTACGACTAAGCCCCAGAGGGCATGGTTTATTGGAGACCCACAGGCTGAGGCAGCTTCTCACTTTTGGATTACACGGGCTGGTTGGTTTGCGTGATGATCCCCACACAGACAAGAATGCTCTCTAGATTAGCATATGGATACTACCAGCACCCAGTTGACTGAGCATCTTAGCAGAGGTTTATTCCTGCCTGGAGTGGTGCCACAATAGGTTTATAAGGGCTTATTCACACTTGACTAAATTTCTAACTCTTACCAAATGCTCCTACAGCTTTAGTATAGACGTTAGACAGGCGTTAATGAGCTTTAGACTGGCTTTTTCCAAGCATTCAAAACGCTACCCAAAACGCCCTATCCGCAGTTTTGAAGTGTTTTATAAGCAATTGACAAGTGATAATACCACACCACAATCTAAATAAACTAATGTTTTTAACGCTCCACAAGGGCACCACAAATGGCTCGCAAACGCCTGCCAGTGCATTTGAGGAGCGTTACCATAGACTTGAATGGGAGGTGATGAAAGGCTTCAAACGCCTCATGACTCCACATGAGGCTTCAATTTTGAAGCAACATGACGCTTCATGTTTTGATAATGTGAACAGCACTGTGTGCCGCCCATAATATTGTATAGGCGTTTGAGGAGCGTTAAACATGTCCCTTAAATGCCTGCTTTCAAAGCCAGTGTGAATTAGGCCTAAGGCTGCAGTGCACATTGAGCGTTCTGCTTTTGTGTGTATGTTCTTAAAAAGAGCTGTCTTCTCCATCTGGCAATAATGGATTTTGAAGCAAGATGTCCTTTGCAAGGTCCTGATGGTAGTCAATCTTCCTGAAAGAAGCAGTTTCTTTGAGGTAGACTCTGATGGCGCTTAACTCATACAGTGAAGAGTTATTTCCTTTCCAATAAGGTGGATTTAAGGATGGTCTTGTGCATACAACTGCCTTGCACTTAATGGTAAAGGCAGAGAACCAGATTAAGGTCCCAAGAAAGCACAGGGTGCTGTAAGGGGTCCTTATCTGAGATACACCTTGAATAAAAGTTCTGACGAGGTAGAGTGAGGTCAGGGTTTTTGTTTTTTTTTTTTAGAAAATGGAAATCTGTCCTTTAAGAGTGCTTAAGACCAAGTTTTGGTCAAGTCCTAATTGTAGGAAGGTCAGAATGCACAGAGTAATCTTAGATTTAAGCGCCTGTGTTCTTTTTGGGTGTGGTTTTCCTTGCATTTAGTAGGAATTACCTACTCCGAGACCTCTGAGAAAGTACAGCCATTCTCAGGATTTGTCATAACTAAGACAACTTGTTCCACACAAAAAACAGCAAGGCAGGAGTTTATTGCTGTAGTTGCTCACTTAAATTATGGTTGTGAAATACAGAATTGTACTAGTTGTTCATTGCCCTTGTCCAGTTTCAAACATGATCAGCAGAATCTTTTGGATGACGGAATATCTATAGGTACAGAAAGATATACAAGATTGAGATGACGGGACTACTACCAGAACAGACCATTTTTGACCAACCTCGGTCATCAGATCAAGGCAATTATGCATTTTTGGAGGTGGGTTAGTTTAGTTAAAGAAATGGGGGCAAAAAAAAAGGATAAATGCACTTATCCTTTAAAAAAGAATTGAAAATGCTTGACTTACATCTGAAGCATGTTCCACATACAGGTGATCTGCAGAAAACAGCCATAAGCCCTTATGAAAGTAAAAGTTAATTATAACAGCAGTGAAATGAGAAAATGTACGACCATAGTTTCTTGTAGAAAAAATAAAAAATGTACCAGTGTCTAAACTCTCCTGCTTTGTGTTTAAATGGTCTTTCAAGTCAGTGGAGTTTTGCAGTGCAGTATCTGGAATGGCATCAGCTAGTTGGTCTCTTGCATGATCTAGAAAATGGTACAAACATATTAAAAACAACTTAAGAAAATTGAAGTCGTCTCTATGTATCAAAAAGTAGAAAAACACCTAAAAATGGGTTTCAACTGTTTGCTACTCTAACTTTACACTTTCATTTGTAAGAGAAAACTTTTCTTTTTACTTAACTACTCCCCTACCGGGCAGTTTTACCCCCTTCCAGGCCAAATTTTCAGCTTACATCGCTGTTGCACTTTGAATGACAATTGCGCAGTCATGCAACACTGTACCCATAAGAAATTTTTATCTTTTTTTCACACAAATAGAGCTTTCTTTTGGTGGTATTTAATTGCCACTAGTTTTTTTTTAATTTTTTTGCACAAAAAGCAAAAACGGGGGGGGGGGGGGTCAATACCTGCTGATCCTACCATGATGGTCCTTATTCAGATACTTCATGCTGTAGCATGACAAGTTTCCTAGCTGTGTTCCAATGTTCTCAGCCTGACATGTGCCCCTGGTACAGACCACCAGTGACCATGCCAACCCACACAGAGTAAGCACAATCCACTGTTATGATCAGAAAATTATTCTGGAGAAATGAAGAGTAGTAGTCACTAAAGCTGGCCATAGACTGTTCAAATCTTGGCTGATTCAGCAGGGACCAGTCGAGATTATAAACATGTCGATCAATCAACTTGGGTACAACCAGCTTGTCAGATTTTACATTACATTACATTACATTGAGTTTATATAGCGCCAAAGGGTTTGCTCAGCGCTGTACAATAGAGGGGGGGACAATACATGAAACATTACAGCAGCTACGAACAGCACACGAGGGGTAAGAGGGCCCTACTCTTTCGAGCTTACAATCTGGGAGGGAGGGGGTAGTGGTACAGGAGGAAGTGGCTGTGGGGGATGGAGTGGTAGGAGGAATGAAGGAGAGCAGCAGTTAGGTGAGGGTGGGGTAGGCTTCCCTGAAGAGGTGGGTTTTCAGGGAGCGCCTGAAGGTGAGGAGGGAAGGTGACAGTCTGATGGATTGGGGTAGTGAGTTCCAGAGGATGGGGGAGGACCTGGTGAAGTCTTGCAGACGTGCGTGTGAGGAGGAGACCAGGGAGCAAGATAGAAGGAGGTCCTGTGAAGAGCGAAGGGTACGGGTAGGGTGGTACTTGGGAATCAGGTCGGTGAGGTAGTTAGGGGCAGTGTTGTGAATGGCTTTGTAGGTCAGAGTGAGTAGTTTGAATTTGATGCGTTGGGCGATAGGGAGCCAGTGGAGGGAGAGGCAGAGGGGGGTGGCAGAGGTGGAGCGGCTGGTGAGGTGGATGAGTCTGGCAGCTGAGTTCAGGATGGTCTGAAGCGGGGAGAGTTTGCACTGGGGTAGGCCGGTGAGGAGGGAGTTGCAGTAGTCAAGGCGTGAGATAATCAGGGAGTGCACAAGTTGTTTAGCGGTGTCTGGGGTAAGGAAGGTGCGTATTTTGGCGATATTGCGGAGGTGGAGCCTGCATGTGTTTGTCAGTGATTTGACATGAGGTTGGAAGGAGAGGTTAGAGTCCAGAATGACCCCAAGGACTTTGGCTTGCGGGGCGGGATTGATGGTGGTGATGTTAGTAGTGATGGATAGGATGGGGGGGGGGGGGCGCGGGCAGGAGGGAAGACGAGAAACTCGGTTTTGGAGAGGTTGAGTTTGAGGAAATGGAGCGACATCCAGTCAGAGATGTCGTTTAGGAGGTGAGTGATGCGGGCGGAGAAAGTGGAGGTGAGGTGAGGGGTGGAGAGGTAAATTTGAGTGTCATCAGCATAGAGATGGTAGTTGAAGCCGTGGGAGTGTATGAGTTTGCCAAGGGAGGAGGTGTAGATGGAGAAGAGAAGGGGTCCAAGGACAGAGCCCTGGGGGACCCCAACAGAGAGGGGGAGGGAAGGGGAGGTGGCACCATTGTAGGAAACGCTGAAGGAGCGTCGGGATAGGTAAGAGGAGAACCAGGAGAGAGCGGTGTCTCTGATGCCAAGGGAGAATAGTTTATTAAGGAGGAGGGGGTGGTCAACTGTGTCGAAGGCCGCGGAGAGGTCCAGGAGGAGGAGGACAGAGTAGTTGGCTTTGGCGGTAAGTAGGTCGTTGGTGATTTTGAGGAGGGCGGTTTCGGTGGAGTGTAGGGGACGGAAGCCGGACTGTAGTGGATCAAGGAGGTTGTTGTCAGTTAGGTGGGCGCTTAGGCGGTTGTAGACTAAGCGCTCCAGGAGTTTGGAAGCGAGTGGCAGCAGGGAGATGGGTCTGAGGTTGTTTGGATCAGAGGGGTCCAGGGAGGGCTTTTTGAGTATGGGGGTGATGTGCGCATGCTTTAGGGGGGAGGGGAATACGCCGGTAGAGAGGGAGAGATTGAAGATGTGGGTGAGGGAGCAGATGAGGGAAGAGGGGGGTGACTGGAGGAGTCGAGAGGGGATAGGGTCTAGGGGGCAGGTAGTGAGGCGGGCTTCAGAGAAGACCCTGGTGACTTCCTCAGTGGTAGCAGGGCTGAAGGAGTGCAGAGCTGGTGGGGTTACGGTAAGCGGGGTCTTGGGTGTGGAGGGGGGCAGTGCGGTTGCGAGGTCAGAGGAGGAAAGAGATGAGGGGGAGATGGGGGGGGAGGCTAGGTGGGGAGGTAGATTGCGAGTTGACTATGTCCTGACGGATAGCATCAATTTTATTGTGGAAATGAGTGGCAATCTCGTGGGCGGTGAGTGAGGTACTGAGTGGAGGAGGGGGGGGAGAGAGCAGGGAGTTGAAGGTGGAGAAGAGTCGGCGAGGGCAGGAGGAGAGGGTGTTAATCAGGTTTACGAAGTAAGCCTGCTTGGCGGCGTGGAGGGAGGAGGTGTAAGTGAGGAAGGCAGATTTGTAGAGGGAGAATGAATGGGGGGACCTGGTTTTGCGCCATAGTCTCTCCAGCGCACGACTGCGACGTTTGAGGCATTTAGTGTGGTCGTTCTGCCATGGTTGGAGCGGTCTGGGTTTGATGTAGCGTGTGGTTAGGGGTGCCAGAGAGTCTAGGGTAGCTGATAGTGAGTCGTTGTACGTGTTAGTGGCTAGGTCAGGACAAGACAGTGGAAGGATGCTGTCGTGTAGGCGGTCGGCAGCTGAGTGGAGGGGGGCCGGGTTCAGGTTGCGAAGGTTGCGGCTGGTGATGGTTTGGCGCTCTGGGGGGGGGGAGTTAGGGGAAGGGGAGATGGAGAACGTGAGGAGGTGGTGGTCGGAGAGAGGGAAGGGGGTGTTAGAGAACTGGTTGAGGGTACAGAGGTGGGAGAAGACGAGGTCCAGGGTGTTCCCAATGATGTGGGTGGAGGATTGAGTGTGCTGTGTGAGCGCGAAGGAGGAGGTTAGGTGGAGGAATTGGGAAGTAGCCGGGCTGTTGTCATTGATGGGGATATTGAAGTCCCCGAGGATGATGGTTGGTAGCTCAGAGGAGAGGAAGAAGGGAAGCCAGGCAGCGAAGTCATCCAGGAAGCGGGGTATGGATCCGGGAGGCCTGTAGATCACTGCGATCCTTAGGGGGGTGGGTGAGAAGGGCCGGATGCAGTGAGCCTCGAAGGAGGAGAAAGTTAGGGAGGGAGGATTAGGGAGGACCTGGAAGGTGCTCAGCGGTGATAGGAGCAGGCCGACCCCACCACCTTTGTGACCGCTCAGTCTTGGTGAATGGGACCAGACGAGACCTCCATAGGAGAGTGCCGCAGGGGAGGTGGAGTCAGTGGCCTGTACCCAGGTTTCGGTGATGGCTAGGAGGTTAAGGGAGCGGGAGATAAAGAGGTCATGGATGGCAGTAAGTTTGTTGCAGACCGAGCGGGCGTTCAGGAGTGCAACCGAGAGAGGGGGGATGGATGCGGGGGATTTTACATGCAATTATTGCTAGCAGCTTTTATAGCTGCTAGAAGTAACCACTATGTTCTCCCAGCGGGGATGGCTATAAGCGCCCCCCTCGTTACAACTAAAATTGTAAGTGTATTTTATTAGGATTTTATGTGATAGACCCACAAAAAGTGGCACATAATTGTGAAGTGGAAGGAAGATTGAATGGTTTTCAAAATTTTTTACAAAGAAAAGTGTGGCGTGCATTTGTAATCAGCCCCTATTACTCAGATACCCCTAAATAAAATCTAGTGGAACCAATTGCCTTCAGAAGTCACATAATAAGCAGAGTCCACCTGTGTGTAATTTAATCTCAGTATAAATACAGCTGTTCTGTGAAGCCCTCAGAAGTTTGTTACAGAACATTAGTGAACAAACAGCATCGTGAAGGCCAAGGAACACACCAGACAGGTCAGGGAGTAGGTTGTGGAGAAGTTTAAAGCAGGGTTAAGTTATAAAAAAAAAAAATCTCAAGCTTTGAACATATCACAGAGCACTGCTCAATCCATCATCCAAAAATGAAAAGGGTATGGTACAACTGCAAACCTACCAAGACATAGCTGTCCATCTAAAAATGACAGGCCCGGCAAGGACAGCATTAATCAAAGAAGCAGCGAAGAGGCCTATGGTAACTCTGGAGGAGCTGCAGAGATCCACAGCTCAGGTGGGAGAGTCTATAGGACAACTATTCATCGTGCAGTCCACAAATCTGGCCTTTGTGGAGGAGTGGCAAGAAGAAAGCCATTGTTGAAAGAAAGCCATAAGAAGTCCCGTTTGCAGTTTGCGAGAAGCCATGTGGGGGACAGTAAATAGGAAAAAGGTGCTCTGGTCAGATGAGGCAAAAATTGAACTTTTTGGTCTAAAAGCAAAACGCTATGTGTGGCGGAAAACTAACACTGCAAATCATCCTGGACACACCATCCCCACACCTTGAAACGTGGTGGCAGCATCATGTTATGTTGTGGAGATGCTTTTCTTCAGCAGGGACAGGGAAGCTGGTCAGAGTTGATGGGAAGATGGATTCAGCGAAATACAGGGCAATTGTAGAAGAAAACCCGTTAAGAGTCTGCAAAAGTCTTGAGACTGGGGCGGAGGTTCACCTTCCAGCAGGACTACGACCCTAAATATACAGCCAGAGCTATATTGGAATGATTTGGATCAAAGCATATTCATGTGTTAGAAAAGCCCAGTCAAAATTCAGACCTAAATCCAATTGAGAAGATGTGGCAAGACTTGAAAATTGCTGTTCACGTGCCCTCCATCCAATCTGACAGAACTTGAGTTATTTTGCAAAGAAGAATGGGCAAAAATGTCACTCTACTGTATATGTACAAAGCTGGTAGAGACATCCCCAAAAAGACTTGCAGCTGTAATTGCAGTAAAAGGTGGTTCTACAAGGTGGTTCAGGGGGGCAGAATACAAATGCATGGCATACTTTTCACATATTTGTAAAAAATTTTGAAAGCCATTTATAATTTTCCTTCCACTTCACACTTGTGTCATTTTCTGTTGGTCTATGACATAAAATACATTTTACATTTTTGGTTGTAACATGACAAAATATGGAATTTCAAGGGGTAGGGATACTTTTTCAAGGCACTGTACATACACACACTTGTATTTTTAAATGTGCAAACTTGTGTGCGATTTCTAAATGACTAAAACAATGTAAAAACCAGGGACTTTCTAGGACAGCACCCAACGATACAGATTCAACACACAAGTATAAAAAAACCATTTGCAAATTTATTGATCACATAATAAAGTTTACATGAATCCATGCAATTCCATTGATCTCAGCATAGTGTTCACAATTGGTTTATGACATCATACGATGGAAGTTTTGCGTTTGGGAAACCCATACAAACCTGTGCAGATAAACGCCCATGTACAGAAGCATCGGCTTTAAACGAGTATGGCCACATACAGCCATTTATTTGTATAACAGTCTGTACATAGCCACAGGCAACCACCAGGAAATATTACAACCAGCATATGTTCAGCCTATCACAGTTTGTGTGCATGAGATTTAGGATTGGTCCAGAACGTATGGCCATTTGCAGCACAAAGCAACAAATTATGCTGTATTTTATTTTGTAATCCACCTCCATATGAAAAAATGGCTAGGAGCCCATTTATGAAAGTCTTCAATTCTGATCCATTCATTATCCAAATTATTGAACAAATCTGAAAAATGAATTCATTTTGCGATGTGCCTGAACTACTATCACTTCAAGTGATGTCATTCAAATGAAATACATGCATTTTCGTTAATTTCACTATAACTTTTTTCAGATTCATTGACATGTGTTAAAATGTCCATTTGGAGATACGTACAATTCTATTTTTCTCAAGAAAATTTCATTTTCGGAGAATCAGTACGAAATGCACATGTATTTCTAATCTTTTATCCACTGCATCCTTGAAAACAGGGACCAATAAAAAGGTAGGCAGTGGCTGGCTCCATGACATTTAAGAAATATTCAATAAGGTATTGCTGAGCAAACTGCTAACTAGAGATGATTTTTTCAGGCCAGTCACTAAGACAGGATCTAGTGTATAGGGAATATATTGACCTAGGCATTTTAAGGAGCACAGGCTGGTTACTTTTCATTGGGTTAATACAGGTAAACACAGAGTAGGCCAGTAAGGATGCAAATCATATCTCTTGAGAGAGGCCAAGTCCTCTGAGCTAGAAAAGAAACCTTCCTCCTTTTCAGGAAGCATAGAAGCTTTCAGGAGGACTTTGGAGGAAAATCAGAGGGTGCCCGCTTGATTACTTTCAATCTGAGGCCTCAAACAGGGTAGCTATCCCACCCATAAAATCATAATGGCTGGATGAATGGGGGGTGCACCAGAAGGAGCTGGAGGAGGAGAGGATAGTGACTCAGACCATTATCACATCAAAATCAGGACCATTAGGAGGGATGCTGCAAAACAACCCAACTTAGTTGAGTGCACTAGCAAGCCTACTGACATCTTGTGCATATGATCTGCCATGAATACTGAGGGTTATACAGTGGGGCAAAAAAGTATTTAGTCAGCCACCAATTGTGCAAGTTCTCCCACTTAAAAAGATGAGAGAGGCCTGTAATTGGCATCATAGGTAGACCTCAACTATGAGAGACAAAATGAGAAAAAAAATCCAGACAATCACATTGGCTGATTTGGAAAGAATTTATTTGCAAATTATGGTGGAAAATAAGTATTTGGTCAATATCAAAAGTTCATCTCAATACTTTGTTATATATCCTTTGTTGGCAATGACAGAGGTCAAACGTTTCCTGTAAGTCTTCACAAGGTTGGCACACACTGTTGCTGGTATGTTGGCCCATTCCTCCATGCAGATCTCCTCTAGAGCAGTGATGTTTTGGGGCTGTCGCTGGGCAACACGGACTTTCAACTCCCTCCAAAGGTTTTCTATGGGGTTGAGATCTGGAGACTGGCTAGGCCACTCCAGGACCTTGAAATGCTTCTTACGAAGCCACTCCTTCGTTGCCCGGGCGGTATGTTTGGGATCATTGTCATGTTGGAAGACCCAGCCACGTTTTATCTTCAATGCCCTTGCTGATGGAAGGAGGTTTGCACTCAAAATCTCACGATACATGGCCCCATTCATTCTGTCCTGTACATGGATCAGTCGTCCTGGTCCCTTTGCGGAGAAACAGCCCCAAAGCATGATGTTGCCACCCCCATGCTTCACAGTAGGTATGGTGTTCTGGATGCAACTCAGCATTCTCTCTCCTCCAAACATGACAAGTTGTGTTTCTACCAAACAGTTCTATTTTGGTTTCATCTGACATTCTCCCAATCCTCTTCTGGATCATCCAAATGCTCTCTAGCAAACTTCAGACGGGCCCGGACATGTACTGGCTTAAGCAAGGGGACACGTCTGGCACTGCAGGATCTGAGTCCCTGGCAGCGTAGTGTGTTACTGATGGTAGCCTTTGTTACGTTGGTCCCAGCTCTCTGCAGGTCATTCACTAGGTCCCCCCGTGTGGTCCTGGGATTTTTGCTCACCGTTCTTGTGATCATTTTGACCCCACGGGGTGAGATCTTGCGTGGAGCCCCAGATCGAGGGGGATTATCAGTGGTCTTGTATGTCTTCCATTTTCTAATTATTGCTCCCACAGTTGATTTGTTCACACCAAGCTGCTTGTCTATTGCAGATTCAGTCTTCCCAGCCTGGTGAAGGTCTACAATTTTGTTTCTGGTGTCCTTCGACAGCTCTTTGGTCTTCACCATAGTGAAGTTTGGAGTGTGACTGTTTGAGGTGGTGGACAGGTGTCTTTTATACTGATAACCAGTTCAAACAGGTGCCATTGATACAGGTAATGAGTGCAGGACAGAGGAGCCTCTTAACTACCTGCCGACCGCAGATAGCCGAATGACGGCTGCACTGCGGCCGGCCAGTTCTGGGTGGATGTCATATGACGTCCTCCCAGAACGCGCTCTCCTGCGCGCCCCAGGGGGCACGCACCCGGCGATCTCCATGATCGCTGTGTCCTACGGACACAGCTGATCACGTGATGTGATAAAAGGCCAATCACAGCGGCCTTTTACCACCTGATCAGCGGTGTCCAATGACACGCTGATCAGAGGAAAATGCAAGTGCCGGTTCTCGGCTGCACTTTCCTCACGCTGTCAGATCGTGAGGAAAGTACTGCCGAGAACCGGCAGCTGTCAGAGCGGGGATCGGCACCGATCATCAGGGCACTGATGATCAGTGCCCTGATGATCGGTGCCCAGCAGTGCCACCCGCAAGCTCCGCCCCCTGTGCCCAGCAGTGCACCCACTAGCTCCGCCCACCTGTGCCCACCAGATCACCCACCAGTGCACCCACCTGTGCCCACCAGTCCCCATCATCAGTGCCGCCGATCAGTGCTGCATATTAGTGCCGCCTATCCGTGACACCTCATTAGTGCTGTCTATCAGTGCCGCCTATCCGTGCCACCTCATTAGTACTGCCTATCAGTGCCCTTTAGTGCTGCCTATCAGTGCCTATCAGTGCCCATTAGTGCTGCCTATCAGTGCCCATCAGTGCTGCCTCATCAACGCACATCAGTGAAGGAGAAAAATTACCTGTTTGAAAAATTTTATAATAGAAACAAAGATGCTTTTTTTTTTTTTTTTCCCAAATTTTTTGCACTTTTTGTATTTATAGCGCAAAAAGTAAAGCGCCCAGTGGCGATTAAATACCACCAAAAGAAAGCTCTATTTGTGAGAAATGACAGATGGGCGGTGGTTCTCTCGTTCTGGGAGGACGTCATATGACGTCTTTCTACTCTAACCACATGTGAACGCAGCGGTCGGTGGTGCGCTGTGTCTCTGGGACACAGCGGATCACCAAATCAGCGGAAAGAGTCGATCACTTCGGCTCTGTCATGTGATCAGCTGTGTCTAATCACAGCTGATCGCATGTAAATAAAGAAATGCCGGTTATCTGCATTTCTCTCCTCACAAGCTGTCACGTCAACAGCTCGTGAGGAGATGAGAGCCGGTAATCGGCATTCCTCAGAGGGAACATTTACACTGATCATCAGTGCCCTGATGATCAGTGTAGCCCCATCAGTGCCACCTGTCAGTGCCCATCAATACCACCTGTCAGTGCCCATCAATGCCACATATCAATGCCTACCAGTGCACATCAATGCCCATCTGAGCTGCCTTTCAGTGCCACCTGTCAGTGCCAGTCAGTGCCACCTATGAGTGATGCCAATCAGTGCCGCCCATCAGTGCCATATATGAGTACTGCCTTTCAGTGCCCACCAGTGATTCCTGTCAATGCCCATCAATGCCACCTACCAGTGCCTCCTCATCAGTACTGCCTATCAGTGCAGCCTATTAGTGCACATCAGTGAAGGAGAAAAATTATTAATTTACAAAAGTTTATAACAGAAACTAAGAAAAAAAAAAACTCAGGTGGTTTTGGTTTGTTTAGCAAAAAATAAAAAAACCCCAGTGGTGATTAAATACCACAAAAAGAAAGCTGTTTAAAAAAATGATCAAAATTTCATATGGGTACAATGTTGCATGACCGCGCAATTGTCAAAGTGCGGCAGCGTTGAAAGCTGAAAATTGGCCTGGTAAATAAGGGGGTATAAGTGCCTGGTAGGCAAGTGGTTAAAGAAGAAGGTACAGGTCTGTGAGAGCCAGAAATCTTGCTTGTTTGTAGGTGACCAAATACTTATTTTCCACCATAATTTGCAAATAAATTCTTTCCAAATCAGCCAATGTGATTGTCTGGATTTTTTTTCTCATTTTGTCTCTCATAGTTGAGGTCTACCTATGATGCCAATTACAGGCCTCTCTCATCTTGTTAAGTGGGAGAACTTGCACAATTGGTGGCTGACTAAATACTTTTTTGCCCCACTATACCTTCTGTAACCAGACTACAGTAAGCAGTGAGAGCCCAGAACATGTAAGGATAGCTGTGCTGAGTGGCCAGGAGGCAGAGAGCACAGTAGATGCACCAGCAGACTGCGCACTCAAGAGAGCACATGTCTACACAGTTAATCCTACAAAAAAAAAAAAAAAAAAGGATTACGAAGACACAGTCAGCCAAGACCAACATTGGAGCCCTACATTTAAAATTATAGACAGTGGTTGGCCTATACCACCCCACCTTTTCTGGCTGCAGCCTGGGTTCCTGTAGTTAACCCCTAAAGGTAGAGGAAGATGAAAGAGCGCACAAACCTTGCGCATTACCTCAATAAATAGTGACTAATTTTATTAATAAGGAAATACTCACAAAATGATTGTTTAACAGGCATAAGTAACCATAATCCAAACAGGGTTACAGGTAAATCAAAAAAGGGGGGGAATGAAGGCTAACGCGTCCCCCTCATCCCCCCCTCCCCTTTTTTGATTTACTTGTAACCCTGTTTGGATTATTTTTTTTTTTGTTTAATGAACAAAAAAAATGTATTTGTAAAATACAAAAGAATGTTACACCAAGTACA